>NC_090346.1:45846549-46146549 GCF_035084215.1 Heptranchias perlo | reverse complement strand
GCACTTTGGCAGGAAAAATCAGAGAGCAAGTTATTATCTTAATGGCGAGAAACTGGAAAGTACTGCAGTACAAAGGGATCTGGGGGTCCTAGTGCAAGAAAATCAAAAAGTTAGTATGCAGGTGCAGCAGGTGATCAAGAAGGCCAATGGAATGTTGGCTTTTATTGCTGGGGGGATAGAATATAAAAACAGGGAAGTATTGCTGCAGTTACATAAGGTATTGGTGAGACCGCACCTGGAATACTGCATACAGTTTTGGTGTCCATACGTAAGAAAATATATACTTGCTCTCGAGGCAGTACAAAGAAGTTTCACTCGGTTAATCCCGGGGATGAGGGGGTGGACATATGAGGAGAGGTTGAGTAGATTGGGACTCTACTCATTGGAGTTCAGAAGAATGAGAGGCGATCTTATTGAAACATATAAGATTGTGAAGGGGCTTGATCGGGTGGATGCGGTAAGGATGTTCCCAAGGATGGGTGAAACTCGAACTAGGGGGCATAATCTTAGAATAAGGGGCTGCTCCTTCAAAACTGAGATGAGGAGAAACTTCTTCATTCAGAGGGTAGTAGGTCTGTGGAATTTGCTGCCCCAGGAAGCTGTGGAAGCTACATCATTAAATAAATTTAAAATAGAAATAAGACAGTTTCCTAGAAGTAAAGGGAATTAGGGGTTACGGGGAGCGGGCAGGAAATTGGACATGAATTTACATTTGAGGTTAGGATCAGATCAGCCATGATCTTATTGAATGGTGGAGCAGGCTCAAGGGGCCGATTGGCCTACTCCTGCTCCTATTTCTTATGTTCTTAAGTACTTGCCAGACCTCTGGCTGAGAAATATACAATAAATATAACTCTACCTATTTTTTATGCTAGATTTTCTTTTGTTCCCTGGACTCCACTTTCCACTGGTCTTCACACAAAGAGACAAAGTCAATTTTAGGAATTAAAATAATGTTCATTCTGGGTTGGGATATCATTTAGTGATGTGCTCAATTATGCACTGTACACTCAGATCAATTGAGACACAAGGTGCATGCCATGGACCTTTTGATTTACGTTGGGGTGGAGGCCAATCTGGGTCAATTGTTTTACACTTTAAAGCTCACTTGATCAGCAAGAGTTACCTGGAAGCAGTCAGAAGCAAAAACATGATCCTTAAAAAGTGACAACAGCCAATGCTTGGCAATTCAGTACAAATGACTGAGATTATAGCTTAATGTTGAAAAACCCTGACACAAATGAGTCACAATTTGTCTGCTGAACTGCAAGAGATATTTCCTTTCAGTCTGAGCCAGATCATTTATACAAGCTTTGTAAATTCCACTTGCAGAGTAAAGTCTCCTCCTTCTGAAAGGTTCACTACCTTCTTATTGTGCAGCTCCTACTGCAGGAGCCAAAAAAATTTGAGTGTATTTTTATAGTGCTCTGCCGCCAAGATCAAATTAAAATTTGTCACTACACTGCAACCAATTAGTTTCAGAATCTTTATGGAAAAACACACAAATTTGATATATTATTCTGCCCCCCAATTGTGGACTCAATTGGCTCATCATTGTTATAGTATTATGTTTTATTGATGATGTATAGCACAAAGAAAAAACTTCAAAATTATAGCAAATACATTAAATGCAGACTTAAATCTGCACAATGGCTAATACTGTTAAGAACATTTAGCACTTTGACTGCATTTCTGACTAGAAATTCATTTAACTGCATGTCCAAATGAAATTTATTAATGGCAATTGAAACCATTTTATTAAAAGGAAGACAATGAAAGGAAAGAACATTGATATAGTGCCTTATCACAACTTCATGATGTTCCTAATGCTTTAATTTGTAGATAGGGCAAGTGATTTGGCACAGCATAACATCCTGTGACAAATGCTGCAAATTTCTATATTTACTTGTAGCATTGTTCGCTGCCTCAGTACCTTAATTGTACATTAAAAATTCCAGAGGCAATTAAAATACTGGTTTCTGAATGATAATAAATTGCTTATCATATCAAATCACTAGGCCTGTTTATTGTCAATTGCTGTCTAAAACAGCCATTTTTTCTGTACATGTGCATTTTATAATAATGTGTCTTGGAACAAATTCATATTTGATATGGTGACCGAGCATACAGTAACTAAAGCATAAACTGCTTTTGATGTGGAACAGAGTAAATTAAGCATATGTTTTATACACAATTTATACATGAAAACAATATGCCAGCATGGCCAACCAATATTTATTTACTGTATAGACTTGTTCCCATTATTTTCACTGCACAACTGAGTCTAAGTATTTGGAGCCTGCAGCTGACAGTGCGTGATGTGTCAAATCTTGCAGCTGTTCGCCTTTCCTCAAAGACCATCTTTGTTACTTGAAAACGTAGCAACTGTTGCATCTATTTTTCAAGGCCAGTGATAGACCCAGCTGTTAGCCTGGCAGACATATGAAAGCCTGGGTTAAAAAAAATCTCAAAAGAAACAAACATGGAAAAAAGTTATTGAGGCAGAAAGAAACTCCTGTTTGGGTTTGTGGGATTCTTCACAGTTTTAAGGATCTGAAAATACTCAATAGCTAGGAGGCTTTATTAATGAGGTCACTGGATGGAAAGAATTCATATGGGCACATTTACTGAAGAAAATAGATTAATAATGATGAAAGTGTATTGTTTTACAGTACTTCACTCAATCGTTTAGTTATTTATCAAATATGTGGGAATAAAGCACAGAGCCAAAAAATGTGCACAACTATACAGGCTATATATTGGAAAAATGTTACCTCTAAGTTCCCTTTATCCCTACTTTCTGTCTCCTACCTCAATCAATTACCAATCCATGTCACAAGGTTACCTCCAATTCAATGCACTTTCATTTTTGCTAATAATCTCTTATGCGGAACCTTATCAAATGCCTTTTGGAAGGCCATGTAGAGAATATCCATAGACACTCCCTTATCCAGCAACCTACTCAAAAAATTCAACTAGATTAGTCAGACATGACCTACCCTTCACAAATCCATGCTGACTCGCTTTGATCAACTCATACTTATCCAAGTGCTCAGTCACTCTGTCCTTGATGATAGAATCTAGTAACTTTCCCACAACTGATGTTAAACTGATGCGTCTGTAGTTTCCTGGTTACTCCCCCCTCCCATCTTAAAAAATGGAGTGGCATTCACAATTTTCCAATCCAAAAGTACAATTCCCAAATCTAGGGAGCTTAAAAAAATTATGACTAACGCACCTGTAATTTCCTTATCTTTTTTTTAATACCCTGGGGTAGAAACCATCAGGTCCTGGAGATTTGTTTATCTTCATTCCTATTATTTTCTCCATTACCATTATATTAAATCCAATTAAGTTGCACCCTTTCATTTATTGTACCGCTGATATTTTGTCATCTTCCTCGACTGTGAAGACGGAGACAATGTATTGTGAAGGATACAATGTATTAAGTTAATAAGTCCTTATTGTCCATGATAGTCTCACCTACATCTGTCTTTAATGGGCCCACATTCCCCTTTACCACGCTCTCTCAATACTTTCATAAAAACTTTTACTGTTAGCTTTGATGTCCGTTGCCAGTTTTTTCATATTCCCTTTATTCCCCTCTTATTACTTTCTTTACATCCTTTTGTTGCTTTTCATAGCTCTCCCAGTCTGCTGGATTTCCACTTTTCTTTGCATTCATATAAGCCTTTTCTTTTAGCTTAATACTCTCTCTTACCTCGTTTGTTGACCATGATTGCTTAGCTACACAAGTGGAGCTGGTGTACTGGTTTTGTATGCAGATCTAATTCTAACCACCTCCAAATACTTAAACTTTCTTTCCACTCATGAAGGTGAATTGCGAAACAACTAAGAGTATCTGCTGCTGTCTATGCTGGCTGAGCATTCAACTTTGAGCATAATCTTTACAATCAAATATCAATGTACTGATAGGACAGATCCTGGCAAAAGAAATGAGGGCAAGTTTCTTCCTGCTTGTTGATGTAGCAAACTATAAGTGTAGTATCAAACTGTCAGCTTTTCTCAGTTGGTAGCACTCTGAATCAGAAAATTGTGGATTCAAGCCCAACTCCACGACTTAACGCATAATCTAAGATGGCATTTCAGTGCAGTACTAAGGGAGTGCTACATTGTTGGAGGTACTGTCTTCCAGATGAAAATAAAACCAAGACCCGGTCTGACTGTTCAGTCATTTGTCTCTAACAACCAAGTACGGCAAAAATGAATCTCACCTTCATTAGGGAAACACAGAAACATAGAAAATAGGAGCAGGAGTAGGCCATTCGGCCCTTCGAGCCTGCTCTGCCATTCAATATGATCATGGCTGATCCTCTAGCTCAATACCATATTCCTGCTCTCTCCCCATACCCCTTGATGCCTTCTGTGTCTAGAAATCTATCTATCTCCTTCTTAAATATATTCAGTGACTTGGCCTCCACAGCCTTCTGTGGTAGAGAATTCCATAGGTTCACCACCCTCTGGGTGAAGAAATTTCTCCTCATCTCAGTCTTAAATGTCCTACCCCGTATCCTGAGACTATGACCCCTTATTCTAGACCCCCCAGCCAGGGGAAACATCCTCCTTGCATCCAGTCTGTCTAGCCCTGTCAGAATTTTATACGTTTCAATGAGATCCCCTCTCATTCTTCTAAACTCTAGTAAATACAGGGCTAGTCAACCCAATCTCTCCTCATATGACAGACCTGCCATCCCAGGAATCAGTCTGATGAATCTTCGCTGCACTCCCTCTATTTTAGGTAAGGAGACGAAAACTGCACACAATACTCCAGGTGTGGTCTCACCAAGGCCTTGTATAACTGCAGTAAGACATCCTTGCTCATGTACTCAAATCCTCTTTTGCCTTCCTAACTGCTTGCTGCACCTGCACCTGCACCTGCATGTATGCTTTCAGTGACTGGTGTACAAGGACACCTAGGTCCCTTTGTACATCAACACTTTCCTATCTATCACCATTTAAATAATACTCTACCTTTCTGTTTTTCCTTCCGAAGTGGATAACTTCACATTTATCCACGTTATGCTGCATCTGCCACTCACTCAACTTGTCTAAATCGCCTTGAAGCCTCTTTGCATCCTCCTCACAACTAACAATCCCACCTATTTTTGTGTCATCAGCACACTTGGAAATATTACATTTGGTTCCCTTATCCAAATTATTGATATATATTGTGAATAGCTGGGGTCCAAGCACTGATCCCTGCGGTACCCCACTAGTCACTGCCTGCCACCCTGAAAAAGACCCATTTATTCCAACTCTCTGTTTCCTGTCTGTTAACCAATTTTCAATCCATGCCAGTATATTACCCCCAATCCCATGTGCTTCAATTTTGCACACTAACCTCTTATGTGGGACTTTATCAAAGGCCTTCTGAAAATCCAAATACACCACAAACCACTGGTTCTCCCTTATCTGTTCTACCAGTTACATCTTCAAAAAACTCCAGTAGGTTTGTCAAACACGATTTCCCTTTCATAAATCCATTTCCATTTCATAAAGGGAAGATGCACCAATGACCACTTTCCCACCACTATAAACTTAAGTGAATTTGAGGCTGCCAAATATGTCTGCCCAACACTCAAACTCTCCTGATTGTATTCTAATTGTAACTGAGTTTTTAAAAAAAAACATAGCCAATCTTGGGATGCAGCTCTTGTTCATATAAATTAAAAATGGCTCTCATGAAAAGTAAATGTCATCTTTTACAAAGTACTTAGCATTTAAAGTAAATGTTTAATGATACCATACCCTTTTTTAAACCTCATCTTTGTAAGACTCTTTTTAAAGGTACAGCAATGCAGATGGTTAAAAAAGACTGTTTTAGGAAAAAAAAATCTCTATTTCTGCTTATAAAACCAGAATATAATTGAAGGCTACATTTTAAAAAACGCCACAAGAAAAAGTAAACTTGAATCACATAGATAAAAAAACATTTCCTAGAATAAATAGTGCACTTTATACATTCAAATTTGCTTTTGCCTGGTGCCAAACCACAAATCTCAAGTGAACATCAAATGCCCACAATGTTAAAAAGAACAGATTAACTAATAGGCATGATAGGCTTTTAGGTGGTTTATGATGAATATATAGTACATCATGAAAAGACAAGACTTGCAATCTGGTTGGCTTACTTAAAATAAACACAAAATTATCAATTAAATCAAACATGTTGATCAGAAATGTACTTAGAAATTATGAGCAATCACAGAAATCCTCATAGTGAAATTAATACCAATAAGAAAATAACATTAACTGCAACTCCCAATCTTACAAAGAATAGTTCTCCAGTGAGATACCAGTTGCACACCTCTTCAACTAACGAGTAACCCACCCACAAAATTTGTTGTCTGTTCCAAGAAATGCAAAGCCAAAATAATGTATTATAAAGGAACAAAAGAAGGAACGGTGGACAGATTCTCTCAGAATGAAAAATTCTACTTCAAAGAAATAAGAGTTACTATGGAAGGCAACATTCCCTTCTTCAGATTAAGTCTTCAAAGCACAAGCGCTTATGGACTGCTTCCGAAAGTAGCATTGCACAGCAATACTGTATGATGAATACACATGAAAGTCCACTCCAAGGGGAGACACAAGGTACCACACGTAACAACATGTAAGCATTTCATAAAGTTTTTGTGCAACATCTCTTCTAAGATTGCATTCCTGAATGTAATCTGACCAGAAATGTTAAATTTAAATCTGTAGCTTATATATGGATACCTAATGACTGTTCTATATATCACTTCAAATAGGGAAGTACCAGGAGTTATAGGATAGTCTGTAAAAGGTGCACACCACACATTGTTTCTATTCCTCTTGGTGACAGACAGGTAAGGAGAAGTAAGAGATATGAAGGAAAATATGAAGGAAAACTTGCAACCAATTTAGACAAATAGCAAAGGTTTTTTTTATGAACACATAATAAAGAGAGAATCATTAAAGAGGGTGTGGAGGTACTGAAAATGAATTTGGTGAGGTTGTTATGATAGATGAAATGACAGTGTTGCTAAATACACTTGGCTTCAGCATTTATAGGGAATAGAGAATGGCAGAAGTCTACAATGGCTCATACATAAGGAAGTGGAAAGGCAAACAGGTTGGTTCTTAATGGGCTGAGGGTGCTAAAATGTATAAGTATCTCTCACCTCTGGTCTTCAACCTCATTTTAATATACACATTTCTTATCTCTTTATTTCATCAATACTACTGCGGTCCTTGGTCCTCTGAACTTTCCTCGCTTTTTCTCCCAAGCTTCAAATTGTCATTCTACACACTCTTCCTCTGTCCTGCATCCTCATTGCATTGAAATCAACTCTTCACACTACCTCCTCTAATTCATTCTTTCTTGAGACCTCAAAACTGTTAAACTTCTTGCTCATTTCATTTTCCCTTCTTCCTTCAATCAACAGGCTTTTAAAATCAAAACTTAATGTCACCTAATCACTGCTTCCTGATTTACCTCATCTTCTCTCCTACTCCTTTCAGCCTTGATGGTGTCTGGCACAATGGCCTTTGATTCTTCACCTAAGTTTCTCAATTTAAAAGCACAGTTTCAATGCTGACTTAGCAAAATGTTTACTACCAAATTCTTATTGCTTTTCATATATCTTACTTTGGCTTTCTTAATTAATTAATCCATGAATGATTGAGGTTTTTCAAAAACAACCTGCATAACTACAGGTGATATGTTTCAACGTTCTGCACCTGCAATGATGAAAGATAAGGTCAGAGTCTGAATACATTAGAGATAATATCTCTTTGTGGGATTGAAGTATTATATAGTACACTGCAATAATTCATGATAAGTAGCTGCTTTGTAGTTGCAGCATTTCAGGTTCAGGGACTCAGTAAATCAACCCAAAACATATTACAAACAAGTCCTTGTCCTTCTGTTGCCAAATAGAGATACTTGCTTACACTTCTATTCCTTTAGTTAGTCTTAATGATGGTTTACTTTACTGAAAATCACTACAGTAACAAATAAGATTAACACATTACATATCCTTTTGCAAATTAAAAATACAAATTTGCACTGCTTTGCCACAATACTGGCTACCTGCTATAAGCACTTAGAACAAAAGCCAGTAAACTCTTGAAGAGTACCTGAAGACGGAGACAGGCTTACTTGGGTTTAACTTTCTGGGTTGTTTCCTGCACTGTTCTTGGTGGATTTAGACTAAATCTATCAATAGCAGCATAAGGAACAAGCCCTATACTGAAGCCTTGGGAATTCAAAGAGGTGAAACTAGTTAAGCACAAGTCAGCAGGGAAACAACAGTATGGGAGAGGAGCTGATCTACAATGGAGAGAGAGAGAGAGAGAGAGAGAGAGAGAGAGAGAAACAGCAGCCTCTTGTCCTCATACCCCGCCACCTACCTCTGTTTTTGGTTGCTCCTGAAGCTGCAGGTACTTTCTGCCATTTTACCAACTTTTCTTCAAAGCATCTGTTGTGCTTATGCCATCTGCCTCAGCTGCTCCTTAGCTTGTGGGCTGCACTTTGCCAGTGGAAATCCAGCTGCTTATTTTTTTTAAGCGCTGATAGCGCTTATCATATATCTGCTGAGCAAAAATTACTCAGCAAATATAAGTGCAGTGAGCACTTTAAAAAATAAAAAGAAATAGCTGGTTTCCCAACAGAAAAGTGCAACCAATGAGCCCGGGAGTACTAAGGCAAATGGAAGAGCAAGGGGAAGACAGATGAAGCAAGATTTAGCACGAGGAAGGGGGCCAAAAACAAAGCAGGGGAGGATTTTCCTCTTCATTGCATATGGAGAATGCTCAATTCTCAGGCACAGAGCCAAGGAAATGGGTGCAGATATCCAGTGTGTCAGGTATCTGCTCCGACAACACTGCCCAAGATTTCCAGTAAGATGACGCTGTGGGAATGTAGACCTGACACCATGGGCTTTTCCAATCGAACATAATTGAAATCATTTCCAGAAAAAGTTGCTTTAGCCCAGATTTTTTCAGGGGTCAGCCCCATCAAAGTATTACAGCAAGTTCCAGGACCTCTCTCACTGGGAGTGGGAAATGGTGCGCGACTGCAGGATTTAAAGGCCTGCAAGAGCTTAAACTGCCAGGCATTCCCCGATTTGCTTTTGTTGCATCCAAGCAAGCTCTTTTACAAAAAATATCTGTGAGGTTGTAGGAACAGTGGCCCGTAAAGTCGTCCAAAGGGTTGCGTTCGAGATTCGAAAGGGAAATACCCCGAAAACTGTCTGAGGATGCCCATGCAATATGGAGTTGTATGAGGATGCCCATACAATATGCTGTTGAACCGAGTGCTGGGGAGGAAACACTGAATACAGGCTTTTAAGCAATTAAGTCATAAACTCATTGGGCTCGATTTTAGGGTCGGGTTTCCTGCGGGTTTCCAGCGGGGGGGCTCCGAAAATCCCGATGTGAGGTCATGTGACCGGATCGCGCCGCGATCCCGACCACTTCCGGGTTCCCCGATGACGTGCGGGGCTGCGTGCGTGGCCCCCGCTGGTGGGAATCCCGCAGGCAATTAAAGCCAGCGGGGTTCCACTTGAGAGTACTTACCTTGCTTGTTGAGGTCAGTTAATGAGCTGAATCAGCTGTCAAAAGAGGAAGTGTGGGATTTTACCTGCATCGCAGACTGTTTCACACACTGGGGGAAACAGTCTCTCTCCAACCAGGCGTGTTGCAGCCAGCAGCCTGTGGCAGCTGCCAAGGTGCACTCCACGGGGGAGAGCCCTCACCCACGCAGGAGGCCACCGCGTCACATAGGGCAACCCCTGCCCCCCGCCAAGCCAGAGGACAGACCGACACGATACCGCAGCCCCAGTCCGAGGAACCACCCACCTACCCTGCACAACCCCTCAGACCAACACCTGCCAGATGGGTGGTGCGTGGACACCCTCAGAGGATGAACAGCATGACCAGCCCCAGCAGCCTCGCAGTCCACGCGGTCCGCCGCAGAGACGTGGAGCCCCCCAACACGGTGTTGTTGCACGTCCACCTGCACACCAGGAGGGAGGGTTACCGCAGAGAGAGAGACGCATCGCAGAGGGCACTACCCTCGCCACATGGTCCACAGACCGAGGCGAAGCTCCCCGGACCTCTCCGAGCAGCAGTGCACACGGAGGCGCAGATTCGCTCGACATGTAGTCGTGGAGATCTGCAGGCTCTTTCATGCCGAGCTGCTCCTGGCTGGCCCCAGCACCAAGTGCTTACCTGTCGCTGCCAAAGTCACCACTGCCCTCCACAACTTCTCCTCCGCATCCTTCCAGGGTGCAGCCGGCTACACCGCCGATGTCTCTCAGTGGTCTGCGCGGAAGAGCCCTGCAAATACACCTGCACCTACTCTGCAGTAACACGATGGGTGGCATCAGTGGTGGGTCCTCATAGTGATACCCAGGAGCGGGCATTATTGGACACAACAGACAGGATGCGCGGAGACATGGCAGTGGTGGTGCCAATATAATGTGTGCTGTTTGTAGCTCTGAAATTCAATATAGGTAACACCCATGGCAAACCCTCCGACACCCTTGTGCACCCCCTTCATGCTCACGAAACATTTGCCTTACGCTGCCTACTGCACATATGTGATGCATGCCCTGTGGCTGCAGCACAGGTGGTGGCAGGTTGAGTGAGGCTGGCCGTCAGGGAGATGCACGAGAGGGTGAGTATGGGATAGAGCCATGAGATTGTATGAGGATTGGGTCGCGTGTTAGTGGCAGGATGAGTACTGGCGAGGTGAGTAGGTGGAGGTAAGATGAGGATGGGGTTTGAGTGGGTATGAGGGGTGATGTGACAGAGTAGTGTTGGCGGTGCCAAAGGAGATGTGGGGTTGGGGCAGTGTTGTGGCAGATGGAGTGTAGGGGAAAGACTTTGTGTTCTCACTGTGGCTGATCTATTGAGGTCATTGCAGCGCCTCCTGCACTGTATGCAGGTGGGCGATATGTTGGTTGCGCAGGTGACCCCCTCTGCCACCTCGAGCCAGGCCTTCTTGGTGGCAGAGGCTGGCCACTTCCTCCCGCCCGCCGGGTGGAAGATCTCTGTCTTCGCCCTCCTCCTCACCCCATCTGATGATACCTGGGGTGAGGCATCATTAAACTGGGAGCAGCCTTCCCCCTGGGCTGCTCCATGCTGAAATTTGTTCCATTGGTTGCAGCATCTGTCAGTGGAGGACTGCCCCTTTTAACTAGAGAGCCTCCAGCTGACAGATCGTACTGCGCATGCGCAGCCCGCCCGACGCGCAGACCAGCAGCGTGGACCCCGGAGGAGCAGGTAATTGATTCCTATTAGTGTGTTGCCTGCTACGATCGCGCGGGCAACCCACTAATTTCACCGGGCGTGTTGGCCACGCTCCCGAAACCCAACCCGCCGGAAACCCGCAGGCCTGGTAACATCGAGCCCATTATCCCTGGACCAGGTCCAAGGAAGAAGCACTTAGTGAAACGTAAGCAGGTCATGACCTCTCATATTTGTTTGGGTCCCTTTGATCAAACTAAGAATGTAACATAAGGGGTCATTGTAAAAGTAGAGCTGACCCGTCTGTAGTTCTTTGCTTCGGTACTGACTTGTTGGGGAAAACTGACACAAAACTGACACTAAGGGGGTGATTTTAGGAGGCAAATGTGGGTGCGTTGGGGGATCCAACCCGCCGGCTTCCGAGTTTCCCAGGGACCCACCTGTGTGCGCGCTGGCAACCCGAAAACGGAAGTCCCGCATGACAGTTAAAGAGCCAAATGTACCTCACTGAGGTACTTAAGGCACTTTACCTGTGACAGACGAAGGGATTAGAAAGATTTTTTTTTAAACTTACCTGGGTGGCTTGCCCACCGCTTCTGATTCACGCTGGTGAAACCAGGTGTGAAGGGCCGGATCAAGGTAAAAGAAACTAAATACATTAAACAAAAAACCATGCAAGTGAAAACACTAAATGCACCTACCTTTGAAACCTGCTCCGATGTCCCCCGCACCGACGTTCCCCCACCCCCAATCTTCCCCCGAAGTCCCCCTCTTCACCCCCCCCACCTCCTCCCCAGTCTTCCAGTCCAGCGCCGGATCCTCCATTCTCCATCCCCCACCCCCACCCCCCAACATGGTCTTCCGTTCCAGTGCCGGATGACGTCAGGCTCTCTCTCTTTCTCGCCCCCCCCACCCCTTTGCGTTGCAGCCCCTGATGGCAGCCAGCCTGTCAATCAGGCTAGCTGTCGGGCGCGAAACCCGGAGAGGATGTTAACCACTATCAATCAACGTGCGATCGCATTGGACATGGTAAGTTTGGTTCATGCGGGTTTGCCACGTGCCCAATCGCCTCGCCCCCCCCCCCCCCCACCCGCTGCCATCTCGCCTCCCCACTAATTTCGGGGCCTAAGGGTACGGTAGCATAGTGGTTATATTACTAGACTAGTAATCCAGAGGCCTGGGATAATAATCTGGAGTTCAAATCCTGCCATGGCAGCTGGGGAATTTAAATTCAGTTAATTAAAAATAAAATCTGGAATAAAAAAAAGCTAGTATCAGTAATGATGAAACTACCGGATTGTCATAAAAACCCATCTTGTTTACTAATGTTCTTTAGAAGGAAACCTGCCGTCCTTACCTGGTCTGGCCAATATGTGACTCCAGACCCAAAGTCATGTGGTCGATTCTTAACTGTCCTCTGAAATAGCCTAGCAGGCTCACCACCACCTTCTCAAGGACAAATAATGCTGGCCTGGCCAGCAAAGCCCACATCCCACGATGAATTAAAAAAAGGGGTGAGCCCTTCTGACATATTGGTCCAAACTGGACATTTGAACAACCAGTAGTCAGTACATCTACATAGTATATCTACTTACTAAAGAGGAAACATCTGAGAGATGTATGGGGTCCTGTTTAGACCCATACTGACTTTGTAATTGCCCTATGGATTTAAAGCTCAGCCCCAAGAACCTGGAGTTGCACCATCAAAAAAAGTCTCCTCCCTCCTCCTCAGAGAAGGATAGTGCTATTACAAATAGCTTCTAAATGCCATAAGCTCTCAGGCAAAGGTTCCCAAGCCCTGAACAATTGGAATTCAGTCGTGATCATCAGTATCAGATGGCCTGACACTGCAGGATCACCACTCCAACATCTGAATCAACATCAATGGTGTCCCTACCAGCATATGTCCCTGGGTATCACTTAGCACCAAGCTGGATCTCTGCTTTACATCAGTGGGCAGTGATATTGAAAAAACAATACATTTTGTTCACCTGTTTGCTTTAAGTGATATTCCTTCCATAGAACTTTCACTACTAGCTTTGTGACTCAATGGACTGCATCAAGTGGAGTGTATCCATATAGAAAGTCTAGCCTGAAGGGGAGGTAAGCCATTAAACACTTTAAACATTAAACCATTTTTTATAAAGGCTCAATTTAACTTTATGAGGACACTGAGTAACGTGGAAATACATGAATCGCCGAGACTGGCAATATAATAAAATGTCCTACAAATTCACAATCAGCTTAGAATTTCTACTTTGTCGCTCTACATTCGCAAGCCCTCATTATATAGTTGCTACAGGCAACTTGCAGCCTCTTAATGTGTCTCTGAATCCACCCAATGCCCATTTTTTACTTGAGTCTCCTTTGCAGTTGTTCAAGTGTCTCTTGACTTCACCTTTCCACATCTCGCCCCCACCCTAGCTGCTCAATTGTAATCTAGATACAGATGGCAGGGAGGGATTATCAAAGTCATTAGGGCAAAGGCAAAAAGGAGATTGGAGATATGGAGCAGGGAAAAATTTCAACTCATTGAAATAGAATGGGAAAGTGCTAGGTGAGACTTCCGTCTGGAAATAGCTGCAGCACCAGATCCAAGAAGGGTCAAGTTGTTGAAAACTGCAGCCAGATGGCCTCCAGCCTCTCAGTGAAACCTGCTGCACCCCAACAACAATTTGAATTCAAACAGCACCTTCAACAAAAGAAATGTCCCAAGATGCTTCACAAATAGGTGTAAGTAAAACAGATGGAAAGCTGGAGGGGAGAAATTAGGAAGGGTGACCAAAAGCTTGGTCAAAGAGGACATTTTAAAAAGTGGACACACCCTGACTTCAAATACATAAAATGGCAAATAACAAAATCAACATGATCAACGTGGTGCAGGTAGCATTTTTTGGTGTAAGGTTCTGGCACTTAGTGTAATGAAGAGCTATTTTTATACTAGATTATGTTATCAGTGATTCATTTGAGAACAAAGTCTAGAATGTGGTAGATGAAAGCTTAATGTACTTGTGCGACATTCCTTTGTCCACTATTTTAATTGAGATGTTGTCCCATTCAAAATAAATAAGTTACAGGGGTTGAGATGTAGGGTGCCAGGATTTGTAAATGAGAACAAGGATTTTCAATTCAGTGTTTTGGGGGTCCTGTTGTCCTGAATGTGTGCCCCTCATCTCGACAGGGTGGAATGCATCAGCAGCATAAAATGTGAATGTGGTGACTGAAAAAAATACTCCTGAAAGACATTCTTGCTCCTGAGACATGACAAAGCTGAAGCTTGGTCTACTGACACCAAGGCTCCGATTTTAACTCTGGGCCAGTTTTTGGCAGTTGAGTTTTGATGTCAGGCCCCAGGATATTTTAACTCCTAGATCTCATTCACTGACCTGCCCACTGCTGAAACGCAATTTCTGGTGGGTCAGCCACAGGCCTATTTAAAGCGGCAGTGTATCTCAAAGCGAGGTTGAATTTCCTTCTGCAAGTTTTCGCTGTTGGGAGTGGTGGAGCAGAAACTGAATCAGCATGAGTCGCAGGGAAGCCCAAGGTTCTTTGGAGAAATTAGAAAGGGTGACCAAAAACTTGGTCAAAGAGGAATTTTAAAAAGTGGACACACCTTGGCCTCAAATACATAAAATGGCAAATGACAAAATCAACATGGCGCAGGTAGCATTTTTTTCTATTTTTATACTAGATTATGTTATCAGTGATTCATTTGAGAACAAAGTCTAGAATGTAGTAAATGAAAGCTTAATATGCATGAATAACATTCCTTTGTCCACTATTTTAATTGAGATGTTGTCCTATTTAAAATAAGTAGGTTACAGACTTTACAAGGCCTCCCTGGAAGTCCTGCTGGAAGGGGTTGGGCGAGGAGGGAAATTCTCTTCCCAGCCAGTGCCAGTAAGATCCTGAAAAACCAAGTCCACCATGCATGGAGAGAGATTGTTGAGGTTGTCAGCTCCAGGAGCATCACCCCCAAGGCTGGGATCCAGTACAAGAAGCACTTCAACGACCTCAAAAGAGTAGCAAGGGTGAGTACAGCTTTTCACTTCTCCAGTTCTCAACAACACGGCAACAATAGTTTCCCCCCTCCGCGACTTGGTGTGAATGGTGCCAACTCATGTTCTGATGTGTTGATTTATGGCCTTCCTTCAATTCTGATAGTTTGTTACTCATACAGTACTTTGAATCACAGAAGGAGGCCATTCGGCCCATCGAGCCCATGCCGGCTCTTTGTAAGAGCAATCCAGTTTGTCCCATTCCCCCGCTCTTTCCCCGTAGCCCTACAAATTTTTTCCCTTAAAGTATTTATCCAATTCCTTTTTACACCACGATTGAATCTGCTTCCACCACACTTTTAGGCAGCACATTCCAGATCGTGACTACTCGCTGCATAAAAAAGTTTTTCCTCATGTCACCTTTGGTTCTTTTGCCAATCACCTTAAATCTGTGTCCTCTGACCCTTCTGCCGATGGGAACAGTTTCTCTTTATTTACTTTATCTAAAGCTTTCATGATTATGAAAACTTCTAATCAAATCTCCTCTTAACCTTCTCTGCTCTAAGGAGAACAACCCCAACTTCTCCAGTCTATCCACGTAACTGAAGTCCCTCATCCCTGGAACCATTCTAGTAAATCTTTTCTGCACCCTCTCTAAGGCCTTCACATCCTTCCTAAAGTGTGGTGCCCAGATCTGGACACAATACTCCAGCTGTGGCCGAACCACAAATAAGAATGAGAAGTCTAGATAGAAAAGCAATGATCCTTCCAGGAAAATGTATAACTAATTCTATATAGTTAAAATTTCATCAAATTGCATTCCTTTGTGTAAAAGATGTTCCATGAAATTCAGTGCATAAGTTCTGGCATATGGTGCTAATAGCAACAACCTCCAGGAGGCAGCCCCAGAGAATGGTGGCTTTGTAAAGGTAAAGATTTTCAGCATCAGTTGGCACCACAAAAATGAGATGCCCACTTCTCAAAGAAGGGTACAGACTGATTCTGGAAAAACCCATAGTGGTCTTGACAACACCCTTGATAATATTTTATTTTTTAAAATTGCGGGAGGAAATACGGTGCATTATAAGTACTATAAAATATGATGTATACGCTACACTAGTGATTTCAATCACAGAAACCATGCAGTAAAAGATTGCTCATGCACACAAATTAGACACAAGACTCACACGTCATCAAAGATATGCTTCCCAAAATTTAACAGGATTTTTCAATTTTGAAAATTGATATATATGTTCATTAAACATAAATGCTAATGACTTTTGCTGGTCATGATAGTGAGTGTTGGAAAGTTACTACACCAAAATACTATTAGAAATCCAGCTATACAACCAGAATTTTAACTGTGGTTTGACTACCAGTTCTACCTACTGCACATGATCAGCATGCAAGCAATACATTTTGGGCATTGCAGTCGCTGTTTTGTCTGAACACAAAGCCCTCTTTTGTACTAGTATAATATTATCTGAACATATTTTCAGACAAAAGACGTGATAAATATTTTACTGAGGGAAAAAGAAAAGACACATGCAAACACAATTTTGCAATCTTTTGATATAATTATGACAGTTTTCATACTCTAATCTCACTTTTCTACGTCAAGGTCGTATTTAGTTTGCTTAAATATTTACCAAAAAGAAAAAAAAAGAGTTTTGGGACAATATAGACACTTGTGACACTCCCTTTTCAGTAAAAAGAGAAGCACGTCAAAGGGGGAATGCACTATGTTGAACAAATATAGCGAAGTGTAAAATACAATAAATGTTGCAAAAACATGATTCATTAAGCTTTATTCATTCTGGCCTTGATTGCTAGCTAAACCTAAAAGGCCGTTTTGAGGTTGCTAATATTGCATCCTAATGTTTTCAAGCAGGGACAAGACTGGAGGACACAGTAAAAAGCAATAAAAACACAGGGAAGGAATAAACTGTTAACTTCAATAACAAATACTTGTATGTCATCCAGTAATCCTCCTACCTTCGTTCATTATCATCAAGATGAGCAAAAAGAACATTCTTAGAAATAGCTTTTGCCAGTGCGGTCATAGTCTTGTAGTCCTTTGGTATAACCTGTGAAACAGTACAGGAAGATGAAGTCCACTGCAGGATTCTATCAGCCTATAGTTGGCGAGACAGTATACAAGTTACCAAGGGACATATTAGATTTTTCAGAATATAATGTTTATCAACACATAATCCAGTACACTGGTGGCTACTAGCATAATGGAACATAAAATAAGGGAAAAAAATTGGTAAAAATACAATATAGATGTTATAATGACTATGTGTAAGGTGTACAATTTGTTTCTTAAAAAAAAAGTTGTTCAAGTGGCAGCCTGGTGAGAAACACAATGGTCATGCACACAAGGATTCACTACTGCAATTTCCCACATCAAGCTGCCCACATCAACCAGGTGATTAAGGGGAAAACTACATGTAAAGGCATTTGGCTTCACAATAGTGAAATAGGACAAATAAAAAAAACTATCTTACACTACCTATCTAATGTGAAAGGGGAACATGGGAAGGGATTGGTGGTGAATTTTGCTTTCAAGGCAAGCATCAACTGCTTTAAGTTAGGAAAACAAAGACCAATGCTGCTCAGCATTAATCACTAAAAATAGCACATTCCATGGCAAAGATATGGCACTTCCACTACTCACCATAGCCATGCTTATCACCTCTCTGACTCAGACTAGAATTTAACACCAATTATTGCCAAATTATGGACAGTTTGCACTGCTGATGCATCCACTACAAACTCAATATAGATCTTTCCAAAGTACTTCGAAGAGAATCCTTACAACGAGAGAAAAGAAACTTTGTTCCAATAGTTTGGCTAGTTTCAGACAAAGGTTCCAAAAAGCAGCAACATAAATCCTGAAGGGTGCAGGTGAGGTTCTCATCTAGCAGCATACGAAGATATTAGAGGATGACTGGTATATCACATCTGAAATGACTTATGTGGTGTTTGAGACCAAAATGGAAAATATTTTGGCCAACAGAGTTTTCACCGCTGATTGGTGGGAATCTTAATTGTATTAAGCTGGCTTTCTCAAGAACCAGGGCATCAACTGGAAGCTCTATTGGTCCCATACCAAATGTTTTATGGGTTGAGGAGGTCTTCACTGTACAGGGTCCTGTAGGAAGTATTTGTGTACATAACCAAGAATCAAATGTAAAATGAGGCAAGAAAAAGATTATTTGCCTAAGAGTGTAAAAAGGTGATGAGCCATGTCCCCCAAAGAGATGAATTCCCATGAAATGAAGGAACTTTCCTGTTTGCAGGTGATGTTTGAATGAATATGGAAGAATCATGATTAATACCCTTTTGTTTATTCTGGAGGATTTTCTAAAAAATGTTTTAATTTACAGAAGCAAAAGCCAGTATACTTAAACAGGTGAAGTAAACCTAGCCAAATGTTCTGCAATTCCCAAAGCAGCATTACCCAAGTAATTTTCCCATTTACTAACTGGGTTAATGCTCTTGTGCACTGAGAATAATGAATGAAGAAGAAGAATGAAAGTTTGACATAATATGAAGACGTTCAGTTATTTTGGAGAAATTACTTTCAAAAGTACTTCTCTCTCTCAACCCATTTCCTGGATATGCGGATGGAAAAGCGATTTCACAAATCTCTATAAACAGCACTCCGCAGCAGCAGTCATGAAGTATCAATAAGGTGCCTGGAATTACCTGCCAAATGTTTTTTCAGTCCTTCCTGTGGAATCTGGTCTCCAGTTGTAATCTCACTCCAACAGAACAAGAGATTAGGAATTTGGTGTGTGGATAACTCTGGACACAAACTTGTACCCTATCATTACATGACACTGGGCATTTAAGCACTGGGCTCACAAACTACATTTTTAGTCTTCTTCTCTTTCCCTCTCCCTACCATACACTTTCACTTTCCTCCCCAACAATGCTGTTCACTGCCTTGGATCCTCATCTATTTGCGAGTGAACGGAAGGTTTGGGCTTCGGACTTCTCAACAACTATCAATGCCTATGTTACCAGACAGCTCAAGGGGGTAATCAAGTAAACCTAACTATTCTTTGTCAATTTAATTTTCTTCCTGATGAAATAAAATGCCATGTTGTTGTTTACCCAGCAGACGGAGCAAGAACTGGCAAAATATACCCAAACACACAATTTTTTTTTGAGAGAAGTCAACTCAAATGAGTTTTTAAGAGCACCCAAGGTACTGCACTTAAACAGAAGATGCGATTTTTCGTTATTTTATGGGTCCCCATGTAGAAATCTGAAGAATTGTGGCAAAAGGTTTTCAAAAAGCTTACATTCAATTCAGACTAATAATACTTCATCAACTCATATTTCTGCATAAAATGCCAACCAGTGTCATACCTTTCGAACATAAGAGACGGCATCTTCTTCAGTGTATACTTCAGCACTCACACCACCTCTTCTGCGCCTGGCTTTTACGACTGGATTTGGAGGTGGTGGTGAAATCTCATCATCATGAGAGTCTGACTGAGAATTGGACTTCTGACGAGCCAAAATTTGTTTACATTCTTCCTATATTTAGACAAGAAAAAAATTTGTTTATATATATATAAATATGTCACCGTGCAAGAACATGTGTTTTACATAACTGTACATAAAAAGCAGAGTAAGTGTGGAGTTTCTCAAGTTCTGAAAATAGAAATGTGGAGCAATTGTTTAACTCAAAATAAAATAAGTATAAACGACAACAGGTACAATGCCATTTAGTAACAGGACAGTCTTTTCTTGTCCTACCTTTTGGCCTCCACTTGTGTCTCGATTCACAAGCTGTTCTGTTTGTTTATGCACTCATTCTTGTGGCCTATGTAGAAATCACAACAGAGAAACAGGCCGTTCGTCCCAACCAGTCTGCGTTGGTGATGATCCTCCACAGAAGCAGTAGTCTTAATCCCACTTGCCTGTTCTGTTCCAATATCCCTTTATTCCTCTTTGGCTTTAACCATCTTAAATGTTAACCTATTCTTAAATGTTGACTTGGTTTCTGCTTCAATCACTAACTCTGGTAGTGCATTCCAGTCTCAGAACCCTTTGTGTAAAAAGGTTCTCCTTCTCTCTGTCTTAAATCTCTTACATTTAATCTTATATCTACATCCCCTTAATCTAGACTTCTCAATCACTGAAAGCAGTCTGTTTCTAACTACTCTACCCATTCCTTCATCATTTTACAACACCAAGTTATAGTCCAGCAATTTTATTTTAAATTCACAAGCTTTCGGAGGCTTCCTCCTTCCTCAGGTAAATGTTTCCCTGAGGAAGGAGGAAGCCTCCGAAAGCTTGTGAATTTAAAATAAAATTGCTGGACTATAACTTGGTGTTGTAAAATTGTTTACAATTGTCAACCCCAGTCCATCACCGGCATCTCCACATCATCATTTTAAACATCTCTACCAAATCACCCTGTAATCTAATCTGTTCTAACAAAGAGCCCCAATTTTTCAAGTCTTTCTTCATATTTTTATTTCCTCATACCATGCAGCATCCTAATGAATCTGCACTGTACCCTCTCCATTGCTTCAGCATACTTCCTATAGCGTGGAGACCAAAACTGCACAGTGCTCCAACTGTGGTCTTACTAAGGTTTTATAGATACAGAAAAGTAAGACTTGCATTGATATAGCACCTTAATGACCTCAGGACGTCCCAAAGCACTTTACAACCAATTAGATACTTCTAAAGTGTAAGCACTGTTTTAACGCAGACAGCGAGGCAACCAATTTGCACAGCAAGCTCCCACAAACAGCAATGAAATAAATTACCAGATCATCTGTTTTAGGTGTTGGTTGAGGGATAAATGTTGGCCAGGACACCTGGAGAACTCCCCTACTTTACTTTGAGTATAGTTGGGATCTGTTACGTCCACCTGAGAGGGCAGATGGGGCCTCGGTTTAATCTCTCATCTGAAAGACGGCACCACCGACAGTGCAACACTCCCTCAGTACTGCCCTGGCATCAGCCTAGATTATGTGCTCAAGTCTCAGGAGTGGGACTTGAACCCACAACCTTCTAACTCAGAGGCGAGAATGCTACCACTGAGCCACAGTTTACACCTTGATTCACCATTAAAATTCGACTTTTATATTGCCAGTATCCAATTAGGAACATAGGAACAGGAGTAGGCCATTCAGCCCCTCATGCCTGCTCTGCCATTTGATAAGATCATGGCTGATCTGTGATCTAACTCCATATACCTGCCTTTGGCCCATATCCCTTAATACCTTTGGTTGCCAAAAAGATATCTATCTCAGATTTAAATTTAGTAATTGAGCTAGTTTCAATTGCCGTTTGCGGAAGAGAGTTCCAAACTTCTACCACCCTTTGTGTGTAGAAATGTTTTCTAATCTCGCTCCTGAAAGGTCTGGCTCTAATTTTTAGACTGCGCCCCCTACTCCTAGAATCCCCAACCAGCGGAAATAGTTTCTCTCTATCCACCCTATCTGTTCCCCTTAATATCTTATAAACTTCGATCAGATCACCCCATAACCTTCTAAACTCTAGAGAATACAACCCCAATTTGTGTAATCTCCCCTCGTAACTTAACCCTTGAAGTCCGGGTATCATTCTAGTAAACCTACGCTGCACTCCCTCCAAGGCCAATATGTCCTTCCGAAGGTGCGGTGCCCAGAACTGCTCACAGTACTCCAGGTGCGGTCTAACCAGGGTTTTGTATAGCTGCAGCATAACTTCTGCCCCCTTGTACTCTAGTCCTCTAGATATAAAGGCCAGCATTCCATTTGCCTTATTGATTATTTTCTGCACCTGTTCATGACACTTCAATGATCTATGTACCTGAACCCCGAGGTCCCTTTGGACATCCACTGTTTTTAACTTTTTACCAATTAGAAAGTACCCTGTTCTATCCTTTTTTGATCCAAAGTGGATGACCTCACATTTGTCTACATTGAATTCCATTTGCTACAGTTTTGCCCATTCACCTAATCTATCAATATCCCTTTGTAATTTTATGATTTCATCTACACTGCTTACAATACCACCAATCTTTGTGTCATCGGCAAACTTAGATCTGAGACTTTCTGTGCCTTCATCTAAGTCGTTAATAAATATTGTGAATAATTGAGGCCCCAAGACAGATCCCTGCGGGACTCCACTCGTCACATCCTGCCAATGTGAGTACCTACTCATTATCCCTACTCTCTGTCGCCTTTCGCTCAGCCAACTTCCTAACCAGGTCCGTACTTTTCCCTCGATTCCATGGGCTTCCATCTTAGGTAACAGTCTCTTATGCGGAACCTTATCAAATGTCTTCTGGAAATCCATATAAATAACATCCATTGACATTCCCTGTCCACTACTTTAGTCACCTCTTCAAAAAATTCAATCAGGTTTGTCAGGCACAACCTACCTTTCACAAATCCATGCTGGCTCTCCCTGATTAACTGAAAATTCTCGAGGTGTTCAGTCACCCTATCCTTAATTATAGACTCCAGCATTTTCCCGACAACAGATGTTAGGCTAACTGGTCTATAATTCCCTGGTTTCCCTCTCTCTCTCCTTTCTTAAAAAGCAGAGTGATGTGCAATTTTCCAATCCAGAGGGACAGTTCCTGAATCTAGAGAACTTTGAAAGATTATAGTTAGGGCATCCGCAACGTGCTCACCTGCTTCCTTTAAAACCCTGGGATGGAAACCATCTGGTCATGGGGATTTGTCACTCTTTAGTGCTATTATTTTCTTCATTACTGTTGCTTTTCTTATGTTAATTTTATCGAGTCCCTGTCCCCGATTCAATATAAGTTTTCTTGGGATTTCCGGCATGCTATCCTCTTTTTCGACTGTAAATACTGACGCAAAGTAATTGTTCAACATGTCCGCCATTTCCCCATTGTCAATGACAATATCCCCACTTTCAGTTTTTAAGGGGCCAACACTGCTCCTGACCACCCTCTTTTTCCTAATATAACTATAAAAGTTCTTCGTATTGGTTTTGATATCCCTTGCAAGTTTCTTTTCATACTCTCTTTTTGTAGCTCTTACTATCTGTTTTGTGACCCTTTGTTGATCTTTGTATCTTTTCCATTCGCCAGGATCTGTGCCATTTTTTGCCTTTTTGTATGCCCTTTCCTTATGTCTTATACTGTCCCTTACCTCTTTAGTTGTCCATGGCTGTTTTTTTTGGCAAGCAGAGTTCTTGCCCCTCAGGGGTATAAACCGATTCTGTATCACGTTAAATGCTTCTTTAAACATTTCCCACTGATCATCAGTCGTTTTACCCATTAACAGATTTGCCCAGTTTACTGTGGACAGTCTCGCTCTCATCCCATTGAAGTCGGCCTTGCCCAAGTCTAGAATCTTAGCAGCTGATTCACTTTTTACCCTTTCAAACACTACACTGAACTCAATCAAGTCATGATCACTATTGGATAGATGTTCACGCACAGTTAAGCCGTTAACTAAATCTGGTTCATTACTCATTACTAAATCAAGTATGGCTTGCCCCCTTGTTGCCTCTAAGACATACTGCTGTAGAAAACTATCCCGGACACACTCAAGAAATTCACTACCTTTCTGACAGTTGCTAGTCTGCTTTTCCCAATCTATGTGAAGGTTAAAGTCCCCCATTAAGACCACTATGCCTTTCTTACACGCTTGTCTAATCTCTGCATTTATATAATCTAGCACTTCAGAGCTGCTGCCAGTGCTCCTATATACAACTCCCACTATAGTCTTTGATCCTTTCCTATTTCTCAATTCAACCCATAAGGTCTCTGTTAGCTGCTTACCTCTCATTCTATCCCCCTTCATCATTGAAGTGATTTCATCTCTAATCATTAAGGCTACTCCTCCCCCTCTTCCATTTTCCCTATCTCTCCTGTAGACCTTATAACCTGGTATGTTTAGTTCCCAATCCTGACCATCCTGCAGCCATGTCTCAGTAATAGCTATCATGTCATACCCTCCAATTTGAATTTGAACCTGTAGTTCATTTAATTTATTCCTTATACTCCATGCATTTGTATATAGAACTCTTAGTTGGGCCACACACCCTAGCCTGACCTTCAGCTTTGATGCTGGGTTAATCGCCTTACGCCTTCTGGTTTTTACTTTATCTGTCGTGCCTAAAGTACACTTTTTTCCGCTGCTCTACGCTTTTCCCTTTCACTTGTTCTTGAACAACTGTTTGTATTGTAAATTTCCCCTGGGTCTTCTCCTCTCTTGCTGCTCTCAACTTTACTCCCTTCTGACTCCCCGCTCAGGTTCCCATCCCCCTGCCACCCTAGTTTAAACCTTTCCCAACAGCACTAGCAAACACCCCCCCGAGGACATTGGTCCCGGTCCTGCTCGGGTGTAACCCGTCCCGCTTGTACAGGTCCCACCTTCCCCAGAACCGGTCCCAATGTCCCAGGAATCTAAATCCCTCCCTCCTACACCATCCCTGCAGCCACGCATTCATCCGGTCTATTCTCTTGTTCCTATACTCACTAGCACGTGGCACCGGTAGCAATCCTGAGATCACTACCTTTGAAGTCCTGCTTTTTAATTTATCTCCTAACTCCTTAAATTCACCTTGCAGGACCTCATCCCTTTTTTTACCTATGTCATTGGTACCAATATGGACCACGACTACTGGCTGTTCACCCTCCCTTTACTGACTCCTGCATTTCCTGCTGAAACCACCTGGTCGCTACACATTTATCTCACACAGATTGCCGAATACCATTTCCCACAAATCTGGGAAATATTTCAGCGATGCTTAGATCTTTTCCTCCAACACACATTATCAAACAAAGCATGCGGTATTTTTGCACAGACCTCACACTGCAGTAAACATCTCACCATTCACTTGTTATGATAACAAGCCATTTCTTCCCAACTAAAAATACGTGAAGATAGCTCCAAGCAGTCAAAGATTCCTGACCTTGCTTTTTAAAACCTTTATTATATCTTGAGCAGTGTATGTCAGTTGCAACCAAAATGTCACACAATATATGCAATGTTAAACTGTTTTTAATGATTGAGGTCAAACACAGTAATTCACTGAGCAGCACGCACATCTATACAAACTATAACCATTATGCTTTTCCAGGTTGTTAAAATAATTGTGTATTGCTTACAGGGCAGTAATGCACACTTGCTACAATGACAAAATTGTTTCCTTGCAATTATGTAAATTTTCTCCAACTGCAATTCCACAAGTCTAATAAAGATCTTTTATTTATATTATAGTTATGATTCCCTCAGAGTGACAAGAGGTTTAATCAATTTCAACCTAGAATCCCAAAGCAGTAGATAAAAAAATACGCTCTTTGTGCTTATAAAAAAAACTACCTATCTTGTAGGGTATTCTTCGTTCTTCTGAGCATCCACTCCACACCACTGACCTGAACCAGGGCATGTTCTTTGGGGAGGAAAAAAAAAAATCGCATCAAGGAACGATCTCTCTTTAAGAAAGAAAGAACTTAAATTCATATAGTGCCTCAGGACGTCGCAAAGCGCTTTATAGCCAATGAAGTACTTTTGAAGCGTGGGCACTGTTGGAACGTAAGAAACGCAGCAGCCAAACTGTGCAAAGCAAGGTCCCACAAACAGCAACAAAAGAAATGACCAGATCATCTGTTTTGGGTGTTGGTTAAGGGATAAATGTTGGTCAGGACACCGGGAGAATTTTCCTGCTCTACTTCGAATAATGCTGTTGTATCTTTTACGTCCACCTAAAAGGACAGATGGGGACCTCAGTTTATCATCTCATCGAAAAGACAGCACCTCCAATAGTGCAGCACTCCCTCAGTATTGCACTGAAGAACCAGCTTAGATTATATGCTCAAGTCACTGGTGTGGGACTTGAATCCACAACCCTCTGACTCAGGATCAAGAGTGCTACCACTGAACCAAGAATGACACTTAAATGTTGTGTTATCCTCCACTGCCCTAAAATAAATTTTAAAATCATGTAGCGAATTATTTTTCTGAAGCGCAAGATGATTATGTGGTAACCAACACCAAACAAAATTACTATAATGAGCATAAAATGTAGGTATTTTGAAGATATTCAAATTAATTCTATAGTCATAGCATTTAAATCTTTGAGTTATCATAATGAAGAAAGTTATAAAAGAGGAATGGAAATCAGGGGGAACACTCTCCAGTGGCTGGAGTCATACCTAGCACAAAGGAAGATGGTAATGGTTGTTTGAGGCCAATCATTCCAGCCCCAAGACATTGCTGCAGGAGTTCCTCAGGGCAGTGTCCAAGGCCCAACCATCTTCAGCTGCTTCATCAATGACCTTCCTTCCATCATAAGGTCATAAATGGGGATGTTCGCTGATGATTGTAGTGTGCAGTTCCATTCGCAACTCCTCAGATAATGAAGCAGTCCGTACCCGCATGCAGCAAGACCTGGACAACATCCTGGCTTGGGCCGATATGTGGCAAGTAACATTCACGCCAGAGAAGTGCCAGGCAATGACCATCTCCAACAAGAGAGAGTCTAACCACCTCCCCTTGACATTCAACGGCATTACCATCGCCGAATCCCCCAACATAAATATCCTGGGGGTCACCATTGACCAGAAACTTAACTGGACCAGCCATATAAATACTGTGGCTACGTGGGCAGGTCACAGGCTGGGTATTCTGCAGTGAGTGACTCACCTCCTGACTCCCCAAAGCCTTTCCACCATCTACAAGGCACAAGTCAGGAGTGTGATGGAATACTCTCCACTTGCCTGGACGAGTGCAGCTCCAACAAATTCAAGGAGCTTGACACCATCCAGGACAAAGCAGCCTGCTTGATTGGCATCCCATCCACCACCCTTAACATTCACTCTCTTCCCCACCGGCGCATCGTGGCTGCACTGTGTACCATCGACAGGATGCACTGCAGCAACTCGCCGAGGCTTCTTCGACAGCATCTCCCAAACCCGCCACCTCTACCACCTAGAAGGACAAGGGCAGCAGGCACACGGGAACACCACCACCTGCATGTTCCCCTCTAAGCCATACACCATCCCAACTTGAAAATATATTCGTCATCGCGGGGTCAAAATCCTGGAACTCCCGACCTAACACCACTGTGGGAGAACCTTCACCATACGGACTGCAATTAGGGATGGGCAACAAATGCTGGCCTTGCCAGCGACGCCCACATCCCATGAACAAATAAAAAAAAGTTACAGGGATGAGAGGTGCTGTAGAAGTAAGCTTGATGAGTTGCTACAGGCAGGCTGCAAATAGTACATACTACAGCCACAGAGCATTTGTGGTGGAAGAAGAGGACACTGATGTGGTTTGTGTGCTGCATTTTCTTTGTGTGCCCCATGCATTATTTGTACTAATGAGGGATATAAGTTGGGAGACTTCGATCACCTGTAACCCAACTTCGCCATGATGAATCCGAATCTATATCCTGCCTATGTTGCCATTTGCCACATGTAGAGCAGCAGACATGCCTTGATCTGTACAGAACTATCTTTGAATCACTCAAAATAGTGCACAAAATTATGGCCGACAAGCAAATGACCATTACCTGTGGAAATGTCAGACACAGTTTCCTATAACTAAGGATTCAATCTTCCCCTCACATCCAGTGATAAAACAGAAGTACAATATGCTAGGACTAACAAATGCAATTGCTTTTATTGTTGATCATTGCTATTGCATATTTCACCTTTGAAATCCTGCATAGTGTGCACTTTCCTTTGTCACAGGATGGTCTGAGCACTCAAGGCATGGATTAACACTGATAACTTGAGGAAAAGCCTGCTTAAAGTATAAAATCAATAATTTCCAATATAGTGTCAAATGTTCTTCCATTGCCTTCTCTACTGGGAACTAGGAAAGAGAGGAATACGAACTTACGAATTAAAAGCAGGAGTAAGCCATTCGGCCCCTCGAGCCTGCTCTGCCATTTGATAAGATCATGGCTGATCTGATTGTGACCTCAACCCTAATTTCCTGTCGACCTACTATAACCTTTGACTCCCTTGTTAATTAGGAATCTATCTAACTCAGCCTTAAAAGTATTCAATGACCCTGCCTCCACTGCTCTTTGGGGAAGGAAGTTCCACAGACTCATGACCTCAGAGAAAAAAAATTCTCCTCATCTCCGTCTTAATTGGGAGCCCCCTTATTTTTAAACTGTGGCCCCTAGTTCTAGTCTCTCCCACAAGGGGAAACATCCCTTCAGCAACTACCCCTTCAAGTCCCCTCAGGATCTTATATATTTCAATAAGATCACCTCTCATTCTTCTAAACTCCAGTGTATCCAGGCCCAACTTGTCCAACCTTTCCTCATAAGATAACCCCCTCATCCCCGGAATCAGTCGAGTAAATGACCATTCTTCTTATGTGAGTCTATCAGTATCTGCCTACCATTCAATCACAAAAGACACCATAGCCTATCCTCACCAACGTACATATTCATACATTTCGTAAAGGAGTCAACCAGACAGTGATCAGAAGTGAAAACCCTGGCTGTTTCCCCCCATCCTAATCAAAGGACATTGAGGCCAACTGTAGTGTTTCTACCTCCCCAACCATCCAGATGAGATCAACTAGCTCAGCCGAGTGGGGATCCAACCTAGGATCTTCTTGGTCTGAATGCATCACCCAACCAACACAACAGAGCTCAATCCTGCCATCACCCTATCTCCTTACGTATCTACTGCAACTACCCCTTCAAGTCCCCTACTGGAGTTTGCTGAGGATGTAACTAGTAGAATAGATAGGGGAGAACCAGTGGATGTGGTGTATTTGGATTTTCAGAAGACTTTTGATAAGGTTCCACACAAGAGGTTAGTGTGCAAAATTAAAGCACATGGGATAGGGGGGAATATACTGGCATGGATTGAGAATTGGTTGACAGACAGGAAACAGAGAGTGGGGATAAACGGGTCTTTTTCCGGGTGGCAGGCAGTGACTAGTGGGGTACCGTAGGGATCAGTGCTTGGGCCCCAGCTAGTCACAATATATATCAATGATTTGGATGAGGGAACTAAATGTAACATTTCCAAGTTTGCAGACGACACAAAGCTGGGGTGGAATATGAGCTGTGAGGAGGATGCAAAGAGGCTCCAATGTGATTTAGACAAGTTGGGTGAGTGGGCAAGAACATGGCAGATGCAGTATAACGTGGATAAATGTGAGGTTATCCACATGGTTGTAAAAACAGAAAGGCGGATGATTATCTGAATGGTGATAGATTGGGAAAAGAGGAGGTGCAACGAGACCTGGATGTCCTTGTACACCAGTCGCTGAAAGTGAGCATTCAGGTGCAGCAAGCAGTTAGGAAGGCGAATGGTATGTTGGCCTTCATTGCAAGAGGATTAGAGTAAAAGAGCAGGGATATCTTACTGCAGTTATACAGGACCTTGGAGAGACCACATCTGGAGTATTGTGTGCAATTTGGTCGCCTTATCTGAGGAAGGATGTCCTTGCCATGGAGGAAGTGCAACAAAGGTTTACCAGACTGATTCCTGGGATGGCAGGACTGACGTATGAGGAGAGATTGGGTCGACTAGGCCTATATTCACTGATGCAGACTAGATGCAGGGAGGAGGTTCCCGAAGGCTGGGGAGTCCAGAACTAGAGGCCACAGTCTCAGGATACGGAGTATGCCATTTAGAACAGAGATGAGGAGAAATTTCTTCACTCAGAGGGTGGTGAACCTGTGGAATTCTCTACCACAGAAGGCAGTGGAGGCCAAGTCATTAGATGTATTCAAGAAGGAAACAGATATATTTCTTAATGCTAAAGGGATCAAGGGATATGGGGAAAAAGCGGGAACAGGGTACTGAGTTAGACGAATGTTCAAAAAATTACAATATCTAAAAATGTACACAAGGAGGCAGAAGGGCAATTACTGTGGCATTATGGTGGGATTAACTGAACAGAGGACAAGTGGGAGGAAAGAAATAAGGGAGAAGTTACCTCAGGGTGCTCATGTGTGCCTCCTCACGATGAGTTCAAAGCTACATGGCTGAAAGCAGGGTTGCCAAACACCTCTAAGCCACATTTTGTGGCGGTGATGGCGAAGATTCATACGCTGAAGACAAATGGTAACCAAATCACGTGCAAATCATGTTACAAACAGAATAAGCATTTGTATCTGAGGTGAGTTTAGGGAAGACCAGTATGAAGGAGATGTGTTACGTCGCAACACTCCATTAAGCAATTTACCAAAATGCAATAGTCCAGTAAATGTCAAGCCAACTGAGGAGCAAAATATTATTTCTTCTGCAAGAAATTTTAAAAAATAAAATATATAGTTTAAACAGATATATAATCATGATACAAGTTTACTAAATTCATGGCAATGTTCAGATATATTCAAATTCCTTTTGTTCACAATTTTGCTCAGTATAGTCAATAATAGTATTAGCCTTGATACAAATACAACTTTGGTAGTTCCTCCTTAAGCATATGCAATAAGATTCTATGAATAAGAGTTTCACACGAACCAACACGAGGGAAAACCTACTTGACCTCGTCCACACTAATCTATCTATCACAGATGCATCTGTCCATGACAGTATTGGTAGGAGTGACCACTGCACATTCCTTGTGGAGACGAAGTACCGTTTTCACACAGAGGACACCATCCAACGTGTTGTGTAGCACTATCACAGTGCTAAATGGGATAGATTCAGAACAGATCTAGGGCTCAAAACTGGGCATTCACGAGGTGCTGTGGGCCATCAGCAGCAGCAGAATTGTATTCCAGCACAATCTGTAACCTCGTGGCCCGGCATATTCCTCACTCTACCATTACCAACAAGCCAGGGGATCAACCCTGGTTCAATGAGGAGTGTAGAAGAGCATGCCAGAAGCAGCACCAGGCGTAACTAAAAATGAGGTGCCAACCTGATGAAGCTACAACTCAGGACTCATGCATGCTAAACAGCAGAAGCAACATGCTATAGACAGAGCTAAGCGATTCCACAACCAACGGATCAGATCAAAGCTCTGCAATCCTGACACTTCCAGTCGTGAATGGTGGTGGATAATTAAACAACTAACGGGAGGAGGAGGCTCTGTGAACATCCCCACCCTCAAAGATGGCGGAGTCCAGCACGAGTGCAAAAGTCAAGGCTGAAGCGTTTGCAACCATCTTCAGCCAGAAGTGCCGAGTAGATGATCCACCTCGGCCTCCTCCCGATATCCCCACCATCACAGAAGCCAGTCTTCTGCCAATTCGATTCACTCCACGTGATATCAAGAAACGGCTGGGTGCACTGGATACAGCAAAGGCTATGGGCCCCGACAACATCCCGGCTGTAGTGCTGAAAACTTGTGCTCCAGAACTAGCTGCGCCTCTAGCCAAGATGTTCCAGTACAGCTACAATACTGGCATCTACCCGACAATGTGCAAAATTGCCCAGGTATGTCCTGTCCACAAAAAGTAGGACAAATCCAATCTGGCCAAGTATCGCCCCATCAGTCTACTCTCAATCATCAGCAAAGTGATGGAAGGTGTCGTCGACAGTGCTATCAAGCGGCACTTACTCACCAATAACCTGCTCACCGATGTTCAGTTTGGGTTCCACCAGGACCACTCGGCTCCAGACCTCATTACGGCCTTGGTCCAAACATGGACAAAAGAACTGAATTCCAGAGGTGAGGTGAGATTGCGCTTGACATCAAGGCAGCATTTGACCGAGTGTGGCACCAAGGAACCCTAGTAAAATTGAAGTCAATGGGAATCAGGGGGAAACTCTCCAGTGGCTGGAATCAATACTAGTACAAAGGAAGATGGTAGTTGTTGTTGGAGGCCAATCATCTCAGCCCCAGGACATTGCTGCAGGAGTTCCTCAGGGCAGTGTCCTAGGCCCAAACATCTTCAGCTGCTTCATCAATGACCTTCCCTCCATCATAAGATCAGAAATGGGGATGTTCACTGATGATTGCACAGTGTTCAGTTCCATTCGCAACCCCTCAGATAATGAAGCAGTCTGTGCCCGCATGCAGCAAGACCTGGACAACATCCTGGCTTGGCCTCATAAGTGGCAAGTAACATTCACGCCAGACAAGTGCCAGGCAATGACCATCTCCAACAAGACAGAGTTTAACCACCTCCCCATGACATTCAACGGCATTACCATCGCCGAATCCCCCAACATCAACATCCTGGGGGTCACAATTGACCAGAAACTTAACTGGACCAGCCATATAAATACTGTGGCTACAACAGCAGGTCAGAAGCTGGGTATTCTGTGGTGAGTGACTCACCTCCTGACTCCCCAAAGCCTTCCCACCACCTGCAAGGCACAAGTCAGGAGTGTGATGGAATACTCTCTACTTGCCTGGATGAGTGCAGCTCCAACAACACTCAGGAAGCTTGACACCATCCAGGACAAAGCTGCCCGCTTGATTGGTACCCCATCCACCACCCTTAACATTCACTCCCTTTACCACCGGCGCACCATGGCTGCAGTGTGTACCACCTACAGGATGCACTGCAGCAACTCGCCAAGGCTTCTTCGACAGCACCTTCCATACCTACGGCCTCTACCACCTAGAAGGACAAGGGCAGCAGGCACATGGGAACAACACCACCTGCATGTTCCCCTCCAAGTCACACACCATCCCGACTTGGAAATATATCGCCGTTACTTCATCGTCGCTGGGTCAAAATACTGGAACTCCCTACCTAACAGCACTATGGGAGAACCTTCACCACACGGACTGCAGCGGTTCAAGAAGGCAGCTCACCACCACTTTTTCAAGGGCAATAAATGCTGGCCTTACCAGCGACGCCCACATTCCATGAACGAATATTAAAAACATTTGATTAAAAATTTTATGACAGAAAAATTATGAAAACTGGACTAACAGTGCATTACTTAAGTTGATTTATTGTTGTCGATCTGAATCTTACATGTTCTGAGAAGTGGAGATGCCGGTGATGGACTGGGGTTGACAATTGTAAACAATTTTACAACACCAAGTTATAGTCCAGCAATTTTATTTTAAATTCACAAGCTTTCGGAGGCTTCCTCCTTCGTCAGGTGAACGATGTGAAAATCGTTCACCTGAGGAAGGAGGAAGCCTCCGAAAGCTTGTGAATTTAAAATAAAATTGCTGGACTATAACTTGGTGTTGTAAAATTGTTTACAAATGTTCTGAGAAGGAATTGAATGGTCTTAATGTGGCACTGCTATCACTTTCAGATTTATGTTCGTTAAATCACAAGATTAGTTTCTGAAAACATACCAACCTCATTTATATTAAATTCATATTAAAATATAATAACCACTATTTGTAACTTTTAATTGGTGATTGTGAGCAAGATGAGTGATATTGTGATAGATAAAAGGAAAATTTTAGATAAGTTAGTGAAGCTAACAGAAGATAAAGCACCAGAACTCGACAGGATACATACATCCTAGGATCCTGAGGGAGATAAGGGAGGAAATTGCATAGGCCCTAGAAATTATATTTCAGGGTTTGAGTGTGGCTGTATGCCAGAGTACTGGATAGTAGTCCATGTAGAACCTACCCATATTTAGAAAGGGAGACAGAGCTAATCCGGGTAATTACAGGCCAGTTAGCTTAACATCTGTGGTAGTGAAAGTTTTGGAGCCTTTAATTAGATAAAAGAAGAAATAGTTAGAAGCAACCAGCACAGATTTCAAAAGGGACAATCATTTTTGACATACATAGTAATATAGTAAGAGTTTCCGTCAGAAGACAACCTTCGGTCCATCGAGCCACCTAGCCACAGTATTCCCTTGGTGCATTTCTAATAATCCTTGAATTCCATTTGTTGGCAAAAACTTGTATTGTTGCTTCTTAAATCCCATTAAGATTTCTAGTTCCACTGCCCATTCTGGTGATCCGTTCCACATACTTACCACCCTTTTGGTTAAAAAAAAGTTCTTCCTGCATTTCCTATTTTCTTTTGTTGTCCTCAATTTGTAAGTATGACCCCTTGTGATTAAATTCTGTGCATGACAGAAAAGCTTTAATGGATCTAATTTGTTCAAACCTTTCATAATTTTACAAACTTCCATCATATCCCCTCTCAGTCTTCTCTTTCAAGGGAGAAAGACCCTGCAGTTAATCTTTCCTCCCAAGTCATTCCTTTAAATTCTGGGATCAACCGTGTAAACTCTATGGAATGGAATTAGGGGGAGGATAACAAATTGGATTTTAAAAATGGTTAGAAGGGAGAAAGCAGATAGTAAGCGTTAAGGTCAGTTTTTAAGAGTGGTTCGAAGGGGCTGGTGATGTTGAACGGGATTCGTTTCTCGGGACACTTCTGTTCACTATGCATATGAATGATTTGCATATAGGCCTAGGTGTTGAAATTTGCAAATTATACTGAAATAGGAGGTATAATTAATTATTTGAAGACCAAAGGAAGCTGCAAAGGGATATCAGAAGATGGGGGAATGGGCTAAAAAGTGACCGATGGAATTTAATGTAAGTGTGAGGTGATGCATTTTAGAAAAAAACAACAGTAGCAATTATACTCTGAATGAAAGTAGGCTCAGTGCTGTGAAAGAGCAGAGGAATTTGTGGGTACAAGTTCACAGGGCATGAAAGGCAGCATCTCAAGTTGTTACGGCTGTAAAAAAATAAGCTAATGGATTTCTAGGTTTTATCGCAAGAGGTAATGAATACAAAAGCAAAGAGGCAATGATGAACCTATATAAAACCTTAATAAGACTTCAGTTTGAATACTGTGTGTAGTATTGGGCTCCACACTATAGGAAGGATATAGAGAGGATACAACTCAGATTCATTAGGATGCTGCCTGGTATGAGAAAATACAATGTGAAGAAGGACTTAAAAAATTGGGGTCTTTTTGTTAGGACAATACAGATTACAGGGTGATATATACAAGTGTCTAAAATTATGAAAGGATGGGACAGGGTAGATAGAAGCAGACTGATTCCATTAGTTGAGGGGTCAAGAGCAACGGACCACTGATATAAGATTAAATGTAAAAGATTTAGAACAGGGGGCAGGGGAACTTCTTTATAGAGAGTTGTGAGGCTGTGGAATTGACTTCCAGGGTTAGTGGTCGAGGCAGAAAATATGTCAATATTAAGAATTAGATTGGATAGATGGATGAAGGAAAAGGGTTCAAAGGAAAATGGGAACAAGGTGTGTAAATGTGATTGTAACTATTTTCTCATGTGGAGGGTAAACTCCAACATGGACTGGTTGGAACGAATGGCCTGTTTTGTGTTGTAATGTCAATAAATAATAATGTATGATTTTGTATTCCAATCTATAGGCTTTAAACTTATTGCTCAGAAAATGCAACAAAAATATCATTCAATTTAATTTTGCATCTTTTCAGGCTCAGATCGTGATTACTACCTCTTATCATTAGTTGAAAATAAATATAAATTTGAATCTCACGGAAATAAAAATAGATTACCTACCTGATAGGGTTCTTTTCATTCCACATACAATATACATCCTCCACAAACTGAAGAGGTATAACCAATCTCAACAGGTTTTGGGGAAAACATGTGGTGAGTATACACTTGAAAACTTCATCATAACGTTATAGAGAAGCAGTTCTGCACATGATCTCCTACTCCAGCATCATATAAAACCCTTGGGACTGTACCATCGCGCCAACTCATTTGAAGTTAAACTGAAATTAATTAACTAAGCGTCCATCCCCAAAAAACATCTATCAGAGGTTGGAGGCTGGGATCATGGTGGGGGATGGGATATGCAGGGGAGCGGGACTAGCTCAATTGCTCTTGCACAGAGGCGGTGCGGACTCGATGGGCCGAATGGCCTCCTTCCGTGCTGTAACCTTTCTATGATTCTTGTGTGATTCTACGTGGAGGATGCATATCAGTCAAAGAATAAGGAACAATCTCACAGGTAGGTTCTTCATTCCAAATCCTCCACAAACGATAGGAATATATTGTAGTAGTACAAATTAAGGAAGGGGAGGCTTCAATATAGCAGCCATAATACCTGCTATCAGGACCGATGTGTTGCCATGTGCTATTAAAACTGGACAGTAAGGTTTGGTAAAGTTGAGGATTGCTCCTTATGACAACCATGCTTTTGCTATCAGTTATAACCTGATTGAAAAATCCCCAGGAAGCAGCCTGGGAGGGGTGGGATGACCATTAACCTGTTAGGCTTTTTCGATCCAAGATAGTACATTCAACCATCCAATTTGGCTATCTGATCTTTAGTAATCAACTTGCTTTGGGTCCTTACATTATATAGGAAACAAGTAATCTCAAGACTGTTTAAATTGCTGTTTGTGAAAGTTGAAAGAAGTTAGCGCTCTGCAAGCATCTACATAATGAAAACCATAATCCAATTCTAACATATTGGCAGATTAAAAAGAGTAAGAATCCTTGACCCACACAAAACTGGGAAACAATCCAGGAAAACTCCAGGTGAGTCCGAAGGCCACCTTATCAAAATGCCTAACCAAAATAAAATTATGCCTTGCAGTTAACTAACTCAATGAGCCAAAATTAATATCAACAGGGAAGTTTTCCATACAAGAAACTTAAACTTTCACATTCCAAAAGACTTAAATCAGTGAGTACATTAACTTGTAAAGAACTAAATTATGGTCCCAATTGGGAACCAGTTACAATTTAATGGAATGCAATTTCCAAATAGCCTTCACAAAATGGGATAGGAACTGGTCATCCTCAAATGATCCAAATGCAAGGGGATCATGAAAAAACTAAATAGTAACAGCACGAACCCAAATAGAAATAGATTTTAAAAGAAATGTCAAATAAATGCTAGATATACTCGAGAATGCAGGTCAGCATATGAAATGGGAGTAACCTACATTTTCTATTTTGTGTTATAAACTCTAATAGTGAAAAGAACCACTCTACTGTTAGGGATGAGATCCTGATATAATAGTTATTTATTAATATCCAGTCTATTTATCATAATATCTCTAGGTCCACCTGCAATATTTGACCCCCTAAATGTGAAAGGAGATCCTTTTTGTAAAACAGCAGTACCTTGGCTCTGTTCATTGCCATGATGTTCAAGCCCATAGTTTGCAGGGCCAATATAGGGTAACAAGTATAACTTTTGTTCTATCTGCTAGTTAATGGGAAAACAGAGGAAACTTACACAGAAATCCTTATTGTGTACAAGAAAACAAAAGCCTCAACTCTGCCCTGAACAGCAACATGGGAATTAATGGGTGTCCAGAGAGATAAACAGGTCAATCTTCAGACTCCCTCCAACTCCTGAAAATGTCATGATTGACCTCTGAGTGGATTTTCCACTTGTTTTAGTAAATTATAAAATGATCAAGAGCATCTGTCACTCATACTGTCTAGTCAAATAATTGCTGAACCGGGAGACACCAACGTACTAGTAGGATTGTATATTGACACAGGTCATGGGAATGAGGACCATCCTCCTCACTTGCTGTTATCTGACCACATATATACTGGGTTGTGCTATTGACCGGAAGTATTCTGGAGCTGGTCTTATTACCTTACTTCCAACTGACTAACATGCCAGATGGTCTGCTCTATTATCCACTTACCAAAACCCCAATCAATCCTTACTGTTTGGGGAAGGAAGACTCTGTGCAGGAAGTGGCAGAGACCTAGGCAGATGTATACAAATGTATATACTTTTATCCCCTTGCGGCAGCAAATTAGCTGTTGTAATGCAAGCTCACGTTGCAACAGCTGGCTTGCTGTCCCAAGGAGTCTGAATGAGAGAGTCCTTTACTCATGACGTTTTTGCCAGATCAGGAATTTCCACATGAGGGACATAGCCCACACCTGAAGTCAAGTAATAGGTGAACTGCCAGGTTATTAATTCTTACACTTTTTCTTACATGGCTTTCTGGTTGTCAGCATAGATTTTCATCGATCTCTTTAACAACTCAACATTTTTGCTTTTTCTTTGGGCAAAGCAAGCAGTGTCAGATTTTTTTTTATAATTGCATCACTGTACCTCTCTTTAAAAAGTTCAGTCAATATACTTCTGTAAGTACACTATCAAGTACCTGTTTGTGCTCATCTGAACTCTTCTTTACTTTATCTGCTGTGCTCTCAATGTTCTCTGCAGAATTCAGGTTATCAGTTGTAGTAGTTTATCAATATCTTTTCAATCTGTGCTAAAAGAAAGAAAGATCTTGCATTTATACAGCGCCTTTCATGACCTCAGGGCATCCCAAAGCGCTTTACAGCCAATTAAGTACTTTTGAAGTGTAGTTACTGTTGTAATGTGGGAAATGCGGTGGCCAATTTGCACACAGCAAGGTCCCACAAACAGCAATAAGATAAATGATCTTATCATCAAATTTCAATTGACCCAGCATCCCCAGCCTTCTGGGGAACGAGTTCCAGATTTTCACCTCCTCTTGTGTGAAAAAGTGTTTCCCAATTTCACTCCTGAATGACCTAGCTCTAATTTTAAGATTGTGGTCCCTTGTTCTAGATTCCCCCACCAAAGAAAATAGTTTCTCTGTATCTATCCTGTCAAATCCCTTAATCATTTTAAATACCTTGATTAGATCACTCCTCAACCTTCTAAACTCAAGGGAATACAAAAGCGCAGATTCACCAGAATGATACCTGGGCTTAAAGGGTTAAATTAAAGCCCTGGTATCATTCTGGTGAATCTGCACTCTACCCCTTCCAAGGCCAATCTATCTTTCCTGAAGTTTGGTGCTAAAACTCCAGATGTGGTCTGACCAAGACTCGACTACTGAAGCATCACTTCCTCACTGGAAAGATTTGCTGCGTTTACCCTTAGTGGAAAGGGACTGGGAACACTGACTGAGCATGTTCAGCTGAGGGGGCCACCACAAAAAGTTGGGCATTGGGAACTTCAAAGATGTCTGTTGTCATCACTGATAAAAAATTTCGAACCATTTATTGGGATCCATGATAAATGATAATTGTCCTGTAAAGGATAAATCTGATCCTGAATGCTATAAACCTGTCCAATGGTGGTGGTGGTGGTGGTGGGGGGGGGGGGGGGGTGGCGGAGAACACTTTTGCTACGTTGTCTGGTAGAATGCTGCTATGAATATTGGCTCCTGTTTGGTTCTTTTCATAAGTGACTATGATTCCCAACCGTTGGATTGTATTGAGTATCTGCTATGTTGGACGACCTTATGAAATTTGCCAGAGGCAGATTTACACGAAGATGTAATTTTTAAAAAATTCGTTCATGGGATGTGGGCGTCGCTGGCGAGGCCGGCATTTATTGCCCATCCCTAATTGCCCTTGAGAAGGTGGTGGTGAGCTGCCTTCTTGAACCGCTGCAGTCTGTGTGGTGACGGTTCTCCCACAATGCTGTTAGGAAGGGAGTTCCAGGATTTTGACCCAGCGACAATGAAGGAATGGCGATATATTTCCAAGTCGGAATGGTGTGTGACTTGGAGGGGAACGTGCAGGTGGTCTTGTTCCCATGTGCCTGCTACTCTTGTCCTTCTAGGTGGTAGAGGTCGCGGGTCTGGGAGGTGCTGTCGAAGAAGCCATGGCGAGGTGCTGCAGTGCATCCCGTCGATGGTACACACTGCAGCCACTGTGCGCCGGTGGTGAAGGGAGTGAATGTTTAGGATGGTGGATGGGGTGCCAAACAAGCGGGCTGCTTTGTCTTGGATGGTGTCAAGCTTCTTGAGTGTTGTTGGAGCTGCACTCATCCAAGCAAGTGGAGAGTATTCCATCACACTCCTGACTTGTGCCTTACAACCACAAAGATAATTGTCTTAACTATGTTCCTTGAAAACGATAGACAGATAAGTGGGTGAGCTAACCAGTCCCCTATGTTCACTGCCTGTACAATCTGTGGTAGTACGAACATCTTGAAGTTCTCCTGTTTTAGGAACCCACTTTAGGACTGCAAGGTGTAGTACAGCCCAAAAACCCCTTGTCTTTTTGGGAACTACAAAACACCTGGAGAAGAAACCCATTCTCTCCTGATTGCCCCAATGCTAGTAATTTAGCTACCTTAACGGACAAGCTGCTACCACAATAGGGTCGCATAAGAGATCCAATCTAACAACTCCATGGAATCTCAGACGTGTGCTTGTTCAATGAAGAGGGCCCATGTGGCTACAGTAATATTTCCTATACAGACACAAGTTCCTGCAGTTTCCTACTATCTGCGTTCCGGGTGACTGAGTGAGAAATGAGGCAGTCAGCATCCACAAGAGGTTCCCTGGTAGGAACATCTGGCATTTGAATATTACTTAAAAGCAAAAGAATGCTCTAGACGTCCAGAGATCCCAGACTATGCTAAAAAATGGCTATGGCTCAGCTTGGCTTTGCAAGGGGAATCTACTTTTCATTGTTATGACTAGAATGGCACACATATTGTACTGACTTTTCTCAAAATATTCTCAATTGGGAAACTCAGAGTTTTTCTCCTACATGATTTCCCATCCACGATAAAGCAGCCCGCTTGATTGGCACCCCATCCACCACCCTAAACATTCAATCCCTTCACCACCGGCGCACAGTGGCTGCAGTGTGTACCATTCACAGGATGCACTGCAGCAACTTGCCAAGGCTTCTTCAACAGCACCTCCCAAACCCACGACCTCTACCACCTAGCAGGACAAGAGCAGCAGGTACATGGGAACAACACCACCTGCATGTTCCCCTCCAAGTCACACACCATCCCGACTTGGAAATATATCGCTGTTCCTTCATAGTCGCTGGGTCAAAATCCTGGAACTCCCTTCCTAACAGCACTGTGGGAGAACCGTCACCACACGGACTGCAGCGGTTCAAGAAGGCAGCTCACCACCACCTTCTCAAGGGCAATTAGGGATGGGCAATAAATGCCGGCCTCGCCAGCGACGCCCACATCCCATGAACGAATAAAAAAAACAGCTATCAATTCTGCAACAGGCATAACACACAAGTTTCACTGATTCTGGGTAGATTGTGTGTAATATGGCAATTTTAGAATTTGATGCTGATAACTTGTGTATGTGAGCCCAAACCTTTGTGATCATGGTCCATAAGAGTATTTCATGAGAAAACCCATGAAATTGTGGTCCTAGAGCTTCATTCAATGCACAAGTAAGTAATTATGTATGGCACTACCTATCCGCAATGCCATAACAATATTTTTAGGTTTGTGCTCAGTAAATAATTTCCCCAGAACCTATCAAGCTAGCCTATACTCCTATAGCGTTTGGAGGATGCGGAATGAAAACGAACAAATTCTTTTCAGTGAAAAAAATTATTTAGTTGAACTTGAAGATATAACGATAAACACTTTCTTCTCCTCGTGTTACTTTAGTAGTTACACCACTTTACCATTTCCAAATGTTGGAGTAACATTGCTTTCTTTTTTTCCATTCACATACTAGAATTATTATAAACATGTAAACACGTGCAATACTAATGAAACAGCTGCTCCAGGGTGTGGTCAATTTTTTTCTTTTAAATTGATTATATAGGCAAATCTAGCACTAGTAAGATCAAAGACAAACCTCAAAGCCTCATATGAAAATGTAAGCATTTATTTATCCTTAACTTTTAGCACCCCACCCTTTACCACCCTGGGCATGTCTCCAGCTCCAATTGTGTTGAGCCAGACATGGCCCTTCTCAGACACATGCCAATTGCATATTTTGTGCAACTCTATACACACTTCACAATTTTCAGTCAGCAAACTTTTGTAATTCTTTTACAAGTAGATAAAAAATTGAACTTAAACAATCAGCTAGTTACCATGTGTAATCATATTTGGCAGAATATAAAAGCTGTTCATAATGGACATAGATGAAGTCATGGTTGAGCTACTTTTCAGTAACCATACACCAATTTGAAGGAGATAAAAGGAAATAACTTCCATGCCTTGACATAGTGTCTATAAATTCATATTTTGAGAACAAATTCCAAAGCCTCACATTCATGTCGTCACTGGGAGAACTACTAAGCTTGGATCCAATTTCTGAATCCAATCTCCAAACTGACTATCTAGTTATTAACACAATCCTGGCTTCATGTGGCAAAAAACATATTGTGTCACAGCAGCAGTGTAGTAGCTGTCAATGGTCATCACATTTTTCCTAAATTTTTCCCCTTTTCTCCTGAAGGTACTGATTCATGGTGGAGTACAGTTATGCAGATGCAAGCAACCCTCTGATATCTCACCTAAGTGACCATTCTTCATTTGTGAAATTGGATAATGAGTATTAGTAGGCCCAATCCGGTCCTCAACTGATATCCACACATATCCAAGTTCCACTGGATCATGATCAGGAAATCAAACTTTAGCAAATTGTTGTGTCAACTCAGCTAAACTAGTACCTTTGAGTCAAAAGGTTATAGGTTCAAGCCTATAACTTACTTCTTTCTTTAGTTGCCCTCTTCCCTTTCTGGCCTGAAAACAATGAAACCAACTATAGTATTTGAGCTGTAGCCCCAACTGAGACCAGATAATTCAGATCATACCACAAGTCTAAGCTGAGACCTCCCTGTCCATATGGCTCAGTGTCTGATCACAAGATAAATGTACTCACTATTTCCAGTCATAACATTTTCAGATATTGTGTATCATTGTAAGTATAACCAGGCAGGAGATTAGGTCTGATTGTCTAATTCGGTATGAAAATTTATATCATCAATTAAATAGAACCAGAAATCCGATAGTCTGGATATTTTAAATCTATAAAAAAAGGGCAAGACTCTGTTACACATCTACATTATCACTACATTAACTCAAAAAACAGAAAGTAGATCATCAAAAATAAGACTCGGACTTTTTCCAAAAAATTCTATCTTATATACATCTTCCTGAACTCTGCATACAAGGGATAGTTTTTTTAAAAAAAAAACTTTACACTCCCTGTAAGGAGCATCATCCACTACAAATGCATATCAGAAATTTGGGCACACACACTGCGCACAATGTTATGGCCATTAATTGAAATATAATGCACCCAAACTTCCAATATACATATAGAGGAGTGAAAAGTCAGAAAATCGCCCCTTTTTAGACACACTCCACCTGTGATATGTTTAAGTCTTCTTCATCTACCAAGTCAATAAATATACAATTTATTCCATTCTCTAAATGTCAATCTTTGGGATGTTTTCCTATGTTAAAGGAGCTATATAAATGCAAGTTGTTGTTGTTTTTGTATAGAATAATTGCCAGGATTCAGTGTGATTCATCAATGATTTACCCAATCATACTACAGACATATTTTTCAGTCTTTCTAAAAATATTGTATATTTCACTGCAAACAGATGTCTATTGAGCTACTGTAATTACAGATAATTTACACAGATAGCTCTCAAGGAAAGTGTAAAATATTAATCCTTTTTTCCTACCCATTTCAGATTTCCCCATGCTGACATCATTGCAAAATTGCATACAATTGTGACAAGAATTGTGAAGATTTACCGTCAGTTATATCAGAGAAATTGCAGCAGTCTTCTCCCTCAAGTTCTTAGAGGCACTCGTCTCCCCTCTTTTTCCATTTCACAAAAGCACTGTTTCCGTCAGTTATATCAGAGAAATTGCAGCAGTCTTCTCCCTCAAGTTCTTACAGGCACTCGTCTCCCCTCTTTTTCCATTTCACAAAAGCACTGTTTCCTCTCCTCCCCACTTCCAAAGTTAACAGATATCAGCTTGGCTCAGTTGGTTACACTGTTGACACTGAGTCAGAAGATTGTGGGCTCAAGCCACTTCAGAAATGAGGTTACGAGATTGGTGAATGACGGAAAGCCGGTAGATACTGTGTATCTAGATTTTCAAGGCCGGCATTTATTGCCCATCCCTAATTGCCCTCAAGAAGGTGGTGGTGAGCCGCCTTCTTGAACTGCTGCAGTCCGTGTGGTGAAGGTTCTCCCACAGTGCTGTTAGGAAGGGAGTTCCAGGATTTTGACCTAGCAACGATGAAGGAACGGCGATATATTTCCAAGTCGGGATGGCATGTGATTTGGAGGGGAACATGCAGGTGGTGTTGTTCCCATGTGCCTGCTGCTCTTGTCCTTCTAGATGGAAGAGATCGCAGGTTTGGGAGGTGCTGTCGAAGAAGCCTTGGCGAGTTGCTGCAGTGCATCCTGTCGATGGTACACACTGCAGCCACAGTGCGTCGGTGGTGAAGGCAGTGAATGTTTAGGGTGGTGGATGGGGTGCCAATCAAGTGGGCTGCTTTGTCCTGGATGGTGTCGAGCTTCTCGAGTGTTGTTGGAGCTGCACTCATCCAGGCAAGTGGAGAGTATTCCATCACACTCCTGACTTGTGCCTTGTAGATGGTGGAAAGGCACAGTTGCTGGGTCAAGGTCCTTGTAGATGGTGTTAGGGCTGTTACTCTTCACAGTCTTTATAAATGATCTGGATGAAGACATCAAGGGAGCGATCCACAAGTATGCAGATGGCATGAAGATATATGTGGCAGTTAGGACCTTAGATGAAAAACAAAGTTTGAAGACGCATCTAGGTACAATGAAAGAATTGACCAGTGTCTTTCAATCATCCACTAGCCTAAACATCCACCTGGACCACCATCGGCGTACCGTGGCTGCAGTGTATACTATTTACAGGATGCACTGCAGCCACTTGCCATGGTTTCTTCTGCAGCACCTCCAAAACCTGCAATCTCTGCCACCTAGAAAGACAAGGAGACACCATCAGGTGCATGGGAACACCATCACCTCCAAGTCACACACCTTTCTGACTTGAACATATATCGCTGTCCCTTCATCGTTGCTGGGTCAAGGTCCTGGAACTTCCTATCCAAGAGCATTGTGGGAGCATCTTCATCACAGACTGCAGCAGTTCAAGGTGGTCCTTCTCAAAACAACTGGGGATGGGCAATAAATGCCTGCCTTTGCCAGGGACACCCACATCCCTAGAATGAATGAAAAAAAAATCTAGGTAAACGATAGCACGACCTATGAATCGTAACAGATAACCCTTACTCTGCACTCTGGCTACCACACGAATTTCCCTCTCCTCAAACAGCAGATTAGATAAACACGGATACAAAACCAAAACACAGGATTTGAACTAGTAAGTTATTTGAATTACATAAGATGAACAAACAACAGTTTCTCAGTGATCTATATATTTTCTTCCACACCTTGATATATATATATAAAAGATGCAATTCACTTTCTCGCTAAACAGTCTCTTTACTGTGCTTGACTTGCTATCACTACAATCTACATTAGTTTCCGTTTATTAACAACAACATGCATTTATATAGCGCCTCTAATGTAGTAAAACGTCTCAAGGTGCTTCACAGGAGTGATTCTCAAATAAAATTTGACACTGAGCCATATAAGGAGATATTAGGACAGGTGACCAAAAACTTGGTCAAAGAACTTTGAACTCCTTAAAAACTTGGTTTTAAGGAGCATCATAAAGGTGGAGCGAGGGGAAGGGAGGCGGAGAGGTTTAGGGAGGGAATTCCAGAGTTTAGGGCCTAGGAAGCTGAAGGCACGGCCGCCAATGGTGGAGTGATTAAAATCAGGGATACGCAAGAGGCAAGATTTGGAGGAGCAAAGAGATCTCTGAGGGTTGTAGGGCCGGAGGAGGTTAGAGAGATAGGGAGGGGAGAGGCTACGGAGGGATTTTAAAACAAGGATGAGAATTTTAAAATCGAGGCATTCCCGGACAGGAGTCAATGTAGGTCAGCGAGCACAGAGGTGATGGGCGCACAGGACTGGGTGTGAGTTAGGATAGGGCAGCAGAGTTTTGGATGAGCTCAAGTTTATGGAGGGTGGAAGATGGGAGGCCAGCCAGGAGAGCATTGGAAGTCTAGAGGTAACAAAGACATGGATGAGGGTTTCAGCAGCAGATGGGCTGAGACAGGGGAGGAGACTGACGATGGTACAGAGGTGGAAGGAGGCGGTCTTGGCGATGGAGCGATTATGTGGTCGGAAGCTCATCTCAGGGTCAAATAGGACGCCAAGGTTGAGAACGGTATGATTCAGCCTCAGACAGTGGCCAGAGAGAGGGATGGAGTCGGTGGCTATGGAACGGAGTTTGTGACGGGGACCAAAGACAACGGCTTTGGTCTTCCCAATATTTAGTTAAAGGAAATTTTTGCTCATCCTCAGACAAGCAGTGTGACAAATGGAGGGGTCGCGGGGAGGTGGTGGTGAGGTAGAGCTGGGTATCATCAGCATGCATGTGGAACCTGACCTCATGTTTTTGGATGCTGTTTCCAAGGGGCAGCATGTAGATGATACATAGGAGGGGGCCAAAGGTAGATCCTTCGGTGACTCCAGAGGCAACGGTGCAGGAGCGGGAAGAGAAGCCATCGCAGGTGATTCTCTGGCTACGGTTGTATAGATAAGAATGGAACCAGATAAGCACAGGCCCACCCAGCTGGACGACGGAGGAGAGGCGTTGGAGGAGGATGGTGTGGTCAATCGTGTCAAAGGCTGCAGACAGGTCGAAAAGGATGGGGAGGGATAGTTTACCACGGTCACAGTCACATAGCATGTCATTTGTGACTTAAATTAAGTTATCACAAAGCTGGTGGCTGTCAGATTCACTCACTGACTGCTCACTCAATGACTGAAAACTGACTCCCAGTATGATTCCATAAGAGGAGAGCCCCGACCACTGAGCTGTCAAATAACGAGGACTCCATTCAATGAATGACCCTGTTCACTCCTCAAAGGTCTCAGAAACAGCTGTCAATCAAAGTCACTAACTCAGGCTGGGACCTATTCTTTGATCTGTGACTGGGGGTTTCTATGCATCTGTGTGTCTCTATGGGTCTGTGTGTTATGCTGGGCAAATTATAAATAGAACAATGTTTTAAGCAGCAAGGCAACCAAATGTATTTCTGTGGAACAATTGCACAATCCTTGACAATAGCATAAAACGTTTCAGTTTCAAATAATGCTCCCCAGGTTGATTAACCAATTAACTCTTCATATGTGGAATCCTTTGCCAAACAACTGGTTTATACTTTCTACTGACAAGATGCTTTGTGAGACCTTCAGTGTTAACCCCTTATACGCTGCTTCTAATGATCCAAAGTATTATTTAAAAACTTAGTACAGAGAAAAAGTATCCTTTTGTCACAGATGTATCACCTGCAGAAATCAGGAGTACATGCATCCTGCCATAAGTTTCCTAACACTTCAACACAAATCCTCAATGTTACTCAGTTAAAAGTGCAACACCAATTGTGCTTTCAAATATTTTCAGCAAGCAGCAACTAATTATTTCTCTCGAAATCTTTCCTTGACTCCACAGCCACTGTTTGTCTGACATCAAGGGGCCAGAATTTTTTCCAACTGATAATGACAGAACCAAAGGAATTCAATTCAACTCACAAAAAGCCCTACCGTTACCCCCAATTGCTCACTCAGATGGTGCATAACCTCAAAGGCTTTTTAGACCAAAATCTGAGCTTCAAATCCTGTAGCCGATCCAACACTAAGTCTACTTATTTCCATCTCTAAAGTATCACCCACCTCTGGAGGTCTTAGAGAGGATGCAGAAGAGATTTATTAGAATGGTGCCAGGGATGAGGAACTTCAGTTATGTGGAGAGACTGGAGAAGCTGGGATTGTTCTCCTTAGAACAAAGAAGGTTAAAGGGAGATTTGATAGAGGTGTTCAAAATCATGAACGGTTTTGAGAGTACACAAGGAGAAGCGGTTTCCGGTGGCAGATGGCTCGGTAACCAGAGGATACAGATTTAAGGTGATCGGCAAAAGAGTAAAAGGTGACGTGAGGAAACATTTTTTTTTTTTAAACACAGCGAGTTGTAATGGTCTGGAATGCACTGCCTGAAAGGGTGGTGGATGCAGATTCAATTTTCAAAAAGGGAATTGCATAGATACTTGAAGGGAAAAAATTTACAGGGCTATGGGACTAATTGGATAGCTTTTTCAAAGAGCTGGCACAGGCACGATGGGCTGAACGGGAGAGAGTAGGGCCTCTTAAGGATCAACAAGGTCATCTATGTGCGGAACCACAAGAGATGGGTGAGATCCTAAATGAATATTTCGCATCGGTATTTACGGTTGAGAAAGGCATGGATGTTAGGGAACTTGGGGAAATAAATAGTGATGTCTTGAGGAGTATACATATTACAGAGAGGGAGGTGCTGGAAATCTTAACGCGCATCAAGGTAGATAAATCTCCGGGACCCGATGAAATGTATCCCAGGACGTTATGGGAGGTTAGGGAGGAAATTGCGGGTCCCCGAGCAGAGATATTTGAATCATCGACAGCTACAGGTGAGGTGCCTGAAGATTGGAGGGTAGCAAATGTTGTGCCTTTGTTTAAGAAGGGCGGCAGGGAAAAGCCTGGGAACTACAGACCGGTGAGCCTTACATCTGTAGTGGGTAAGTTGTTAGAGGGTATTCTGAGAGACAGGATCTACAGGCATTTGGAGAGGCAGGGACTGATTAGGAACAGTCAGCATGGTTTTGTGAGAGGAAAATCATGTCTCATGAATTTGATTGAGTTTTTTGAAGGGGTAACCAAGAAGATAGATGAGGGCTGTGCAGTAGACGTGGTCTACGTGGACTTTAGCAAAGCCTTTGACAAGGTACCGCATGGTAGGTTGTTACATAAGGTTAAATCTCACGGGATCCAAAGTGAGGTAGCCAATTGGATACAAAATTGGATTGACGACAGAAGACAGAGGGTGGTTGTAGAGGGTTGTTTTTCAAACTGGAGGCCTGTGACCAGCGGTGTGCCTCAGGGATCGGTGCTGGATCCGCTGTTATTTGAGATTTATATTAATGATTTGGATGAGAATTTAGGAGGCATGGTGTCATCTGCAAACTTACTAACCAAGATTGGTGGCATTGTGGACAGTGAAGAAGGTTATCTAGGATTGCAACGGGATCTTGATAAATTGGGCCAGTGGGCCGATGAATGGCAGATGGAGTTTAATTTAGATAAATGTGAGGTGATGCATTTTGGTAGATCGAATCGGGCCAGGACCTACTCCGTTAATGGTAGGGCGTTGGGGAGAGTTATAGAACAAAGAGATCTAGGAGTACAGGTTCATAGCTCCTTGAAAGTGGAGTCACAGGTGGATAGGGTGGTGAAGAAGGCATTCAGCATGCTTGGTTTCATTGGTCAGAACATTGAATACAGGAGTTGGGATGTCTTGTTGAAGTTGTACAAGACATTAGTAAGGCCACACTTGGAATACTGTGTACAGTTCTGGTCACCCTATTATAGAAAGGATATTATTAAACTAGAAAGAGTGCAGAAAAGATTTACTAGGATGCTACCGGGACTTGATGGTTTGACTTATAGGGAGAGGTTGGATAGACTGAGACTTTTTTCCCTGGAGAGTCGGAGGTTTCAGGGTGATCTTATAGAAGTCTATAAAATAATGAGGGGCACAGATAAGGTAGATCGTCAAAATCTTTTCCCAAAGGTAGGGGAGTCTATAACGAGGGGGCATAGATTTAAGGTGAGAGGGGAGAGATAAAAAAGGGTCCAGAGGGGCAATTTTTTCACTCAAAGGGTGGTGAGTGTCTGGAACGAGCTGCCAGAGGCAGTAGTAGAGGCGGGTACAATTTTGTCTTTTCAAAAGCATTTGGACAGTTACATGGTTAAGATGGGTATAGAGGGATATGGGCCAAGTGCAGGCAATTGGGACTAGCTTAGTGGTATAAACTGGGCAACATGGACATGTTGGGCCGAAGGGCCTGTTTCCATGTTGTAAACTTCTATGATTCTATGATTCTAACGGCCTCCTCCTCTGCTGTACCTACTGTAATACTATGATATTGAATTGCAAATCTTCATCCTCAAGTAGCAATCCTTCTACAACCTCATCTCATCCTATCTCTACAACTTATGCCAGTCCTACGTCCCAGTCTATGTCCTTTAATCTTACAGTTTTCACCTCTTGTGCATCCCCTACTTCAGCTCCACCAGTGACAGTAGGGCCTTCAGCCATTCAAGCTCTATTCTTTGGAACCCCCTCCCTTAACAGTCAGCCACGGCTCAGTGGTAGTACCCTCACCTCTGAGTCAGAAAGTTGTGGCTTCAAATCCCACTCCAGAGACTTCAGTACAAAAAAAAAATCTAGGCTGACATTCCAATGCAGTACTGATGGAGTGCTGCACTGCTAGAGGTGCCATCTTTCAGATGAGACATTAAACCGAGGCCCCGTCTGCCCTCTCAGGTGGAGGTAAAAGATCCCATGGCACTATTTTGAAGAAGAGCAAGAGATTTCTCCTCAGTGTCCTGGCCGATATTTATCCCTCAACCAACATCATTAAAACAGATGATCTAGTCATTATCACATTGCTGTTTGGGGAACCTTAAGGTGCTAAAATTGGCTGCCGCATTTCCTACATTACAACAGTGGCTTCACTTCAAAAGTACTTAATTGGCTGTAAAGCCCTTTTGGGTCACCCTACGGTCATGAAAGGCACTATATAAACCCAAGTCTTCATTTCTATAACCACTCTGCTTTGCTATTTCTGCCGATGCCTTTAAGATCCTCTTCAAACTTCTCTTTTCAACATTGCATTCAAAGTTCTACTGTTGCTTGGGCTCATTTTCTCCTTTGAGAATCACCATGGGTTGTTTACTACATTAAATATGCTATATAAATGAAAGTTGTCATGTGAAAAAAGTGAAGAGACAACACCCCTCAAACACCATCCACAACTGATCACCAACAGCAATTAAATGCTGAATGTCACTTTCTTTAGTTAATACCTTCTCGGGAGAAACCTGAGGTTATTTGTTGAATTTGATTAAGCCATCTTCTCCAATTACCACACAATAGTTCAGTTTAAATTTTAAAATAAAAGGAATGATTGTATGTTACATCATAAGCATTTTAATTAAATCCTTTGTTCAATACCAGAATTTTTGAAAGTGAAACATGTGAAATTTGTTGACGTGAACAGTTTCTAAACTGAAAACCATATGGTATGTAACACTGTAATTTTGGACAACAATGTTAAAAAGGAAAGCCTGGAGGTGTACTTTTTGTGGCAGTAAATATTTACTGCCGCAACAACAATTGACTTTTTTAAAATCACCACAGCACGTTTTCAGTTATCATGAATCTTTATTTTAAAGTTTTTCCTCCTGGTGAAATTGACTTTCGCAATTAACAAGATCTCCATTACCCAATACAAATTATTACAAAATTTACTCAATTAACCTTTCACCACCCCAATTTTAAGTTGTTCCTCCCCCTCATTAAGTCCCTCTGTTGTACTCTCCAGTCCCAACAACCTGCTCCCAATCTGCCAACACATTGAAGTGACCAGCCACAATAAGGTGAACTAGTATGGCCCATGTTGATCCCACCTTCGATTTTTACTCTTGATAGTGAAACATCTTATCTCCACTGTCCCCCTCCCAGGAAATCAGTAACTCACAACAAAAGTAATCAGAAAGGACAAACCCACATGCCACCACTCCATCACACGGTATATTATTACACTAACATGCTGCACTGACAGCCTGCTTAGGAGCCCTCTGCATTTACTCCGTTGACTGAAGTCCCTTCTGAGATGAAGATATATTCAATTTGCAAGCTTTACATCCTTGATGAAATAATCCTTACTTTATTTTTATTTATATTCTGCGCAAATGCAGTTTCACAGGTAAGTAACAGGAGGATTTTCCTACCAACAGGGCTGCAGAAAATGGTAAAGCTGCTGAGTATGATTGTTTACTAGTTGCTCAAAGCAAGTCAGCACACAACTAGATTGAATCAACCCTCAGTTCCCAGAGCAGCATAAAGCCTGCCAGTTTGCAACAGAGTGCAATAAAAGATTCCAATAAAAATATTTCCACATATCTATAATACAAATTACTTCTATGTCTGTGAATAAGGCAGAAGTATTATTTCTGAAAAAAAGGGTCTGAAATCCAAGATTAGATACTATAAAACTGCACTGAATTGTAGTCGTTCATATCAGCCAAATTGAGGTCTTTTTAAGCTTGACCCCAGTAAAACTACTGACTCCAATGGGAAAGGTGGTTGGATTTTCAAAACTTTATCTGAGGAGCCAACAATCAGCTCATCTATTTCAATTGTTTCTGTTAACTGGCACTGTCCAAAATAAATGAAAAGCAGCAAATATTGTGTTTAACCAGAAGAGTCAAATACCTGTAGCTACCAATCATATCCAAACTTATGAAAAATCACAATAAGCGAGAAGCTAATTCAACATCTCAATTATAGCAACCTGCTACCTGGTTGCTAATTTGGCTTCCAAGCAAGTTGGCTGTCTAGAAGTGAGTGACTCTCTTGATGCACAGCGTAAAGTTAAGATCAATCGCTTTCATACATCTAAAGCTGTCAAAAAGGTTTGGCATCCTAGCTTAATTGAGATAATAGCCTTTTTTAGACTATATGGTGAGCTGCTGAATATGCAATCCACAGAGAATGCACGCCCTGGATTAGGATAAATGGACTGTGGCAAAATGAATTTTAGCCATTATTGCATATTTTAACTTGTATATTTGTATTGCTACAATCAGCATTACACCAAAGTATTTTGTCAGCAGAAAGTTATCAGCTCAGAAAGGAAAATTGTCTGGGAAAGGACTCAAAATGTGTAAGTTTGTTTTGGCCCACACAATGGTGGCTTGAAGTGCCAATTGGTTAATTATCCCAGAGGGCATTATTTAAAATCCCAAACCATCTTCTGCAATTGTCATTTGCCCATACGGTTTCTCAGAAGTACATTTGGGTACCTTACTGCTTAAGGTGTCATTCTTTTCAACTTGCCCAATGTGCCACTCAGCTAGGCAGACTGCAAGAAGCCCCAGGCCACAGATCAAAGGATGGGCTCATTCCTGGAGTAGTGGTTTTGATTGATGGTGGTTTGGGTTATTTGAGCGGAGGGCAGGATCCCTGATTGACTGAAGCCCTCTGTGATTGACAGTCCAATGTGCAATGACCTCATCTGACTGAATTATATTGGCAGTCCATACTCAAGTCTCAGGTCAGTCAGAGATAGCACTAACTTAAAGTTAGTGCTGGCCTGACCAGGGAAACAAGCTAGATGTCAAACCCTATTAAAAGCTTCAGATACAAGAAAGTGATTGATCTTAACGTTACGCTGCATATCAAGAGAGTCACTCACTTCTAGGCAGCCAACTTGCTTGGAAGCCAAATTAGCAACCAGATTGCAGGTTGCATCATGAGAGCATTTAAAAATCACGCTGGTGAATCAGAAGGGTCACACAGCAGAGTATCGTTGAAAGGATCCAGTGATAGCAGTTGAATCGGACCGGTGACAGTATTTAAACAGAGTGAATGATCTGAAAAGTGACGTCATAGCTAACACAGAGGAAGGAGCGGCAGAGCTGAGGAATAAAAGCTACGTTTCAACTATTTATTCATGCTTTAATATTTAATTATATGGTAGATTATGGGGCTATTAAACTTTACAAAATTAATACATAACAAGCAAGGGCAAAAAACAAACTATCAGCTTTAAGTAAATCGATATAATTGGCTAAATATACTAAACTGAGAAATAGAACTAATAGAAACCAAAATAAATCCATTTGATAATCATAATTTAGTATTGAAGGTGAATCAGCACAAGAGATTAATAAATAACTGCTATAAAATAAATATGGAATAGATAACGCAATACAGGCAGTGTCAGAACTGCAGAATATGGGAATTTGTGGACAGTGAGACTGTCCCGGGTGACCACACCTGTGGAAATGTCTATGCCTTAAGAACATAAGAAATAAGAGTAGCCATTCAGCCCCTCAAGCCTGCTCCGCCATTCTGAGAATCTACCTCAGCTCCACTTTCCCACCCGATCTCCATATCCTTTGATTCCCTTAGTGTCCAAAAATCTATCGATTTCAGTTTTGAATATACTCAATGGTAGGGCATCCACAGCCCTCTGAGGTAGAGAATTCCAAAGATTCACAACTCACAGTGAAGAATTTTTTCCTCATCTCAGTCCTAAATGGCCAACCCCTTACCCTGAGACTATGACCACTAGTTCTAAACTCTCCAGCCAGGGGAAACAGCCTCTCAGCATCCAACCTGTCAAGCCCTCTAAGAATTTTATAGGTTTCAATGCAATACCTCTCATTCTTCTAAACTCCAGAGAATAATCTCTCCTCATAGGACAACCCTCTCATCCCAGGAATCAACCTAGTGAACCTTCGTTGCATCCCCTCTAAGGCAAGTATATCCTTCCTTGAGTCACTCCGGCTCAGAGTCATTGAGCTGGAACGTGATTGAGAAACACACCAACACATAAGGGAGGGGGAGGAACATCTAGATAATTTACTCCAGAATACAGTCACATCACAGAGCGATGCAGGTACAAGAATAATGTGTGACTGACAGTCAGCAGGGTAGAGGGAACTTAGTGGAGACAGGGAAGGAGGAATTGCAGAAATAAATGCTGTAGGTGCGATGTACTTGCTACCTGTTGCGAGAGTAGTTAACTCCCAAATGAAAGAAAATGGTAGCAGATACAGCCAGAAATGGATAGTGGATAAAAGATGTCTTACATTCAGCTCTGTCAAGATTAAGTGAACATGATGTTATTCACCTACTCCAATCAACAAAGGCAGTAAGTTACTTTAACGGTTAATATTTAGCTTCTTGGTTTGGTTACTAAATTGCATCTGTGCTTCTCACGTATCTTGGTGCTACTGGTCATAGTGGCAACTTCAATGCTCTCCAAAGTCTTTGACTGCCCACTGATGGAATATTGATTCTGACAAAGAGTCAGCATCCTGAAACATTATCCCTAACTTCCTTCCTCCATAGATGTTGCCTGTCCGGCCAAGTGTTTCCAGCATTGTCTGTTTTTATTTCATATTTCCAGCATCTGCAGCATTTGGCTCTATGATGGAATACTATAGCCCTTATTAATTAGGTTGCAAAGAAAATCCATTTTTTTTTGAGTCAGTACAATCCATGACAATGCTAAACCAGTGGACTTGATAAGGATAATCTATTTATTCCACACCAGAGTCTATTCTGTCTAACATCAATGAGAAGAACAGACTGTCAGTTCCCTGCAAAATTATGACTGGAGTTACAACACAAGAGTCATAATCGTGCAAAAAAGTGCATTAGGATGTACAAATTTTTTTTAGGCTTATTCTTCATTCACATCAGAATTATAGGAGGTCTCTCCTCAAGGACATTCAACAGGATACTTTGTGCCATGTAAAATAAGCAGATTTTCACACGTTTGTCTTTGCATCAGAAAAGAAGCTAGACAGACCTCCAAAAGCAAAGCTAAATAGATACCAGATCCTATAATATAGGCTGTAGATGTTTTGTACATCTCCCAATGCCAGTAATAAATTTTCACCAAGTAACAAGTTCTACTTTCTATCCAAGAAAATTCAGTAACTTAATCAACTCTATTGAAGAGAAAAAATTTGCCAGGCTACGGGGAAAGAGCAGGGGAATGGGACTAACTGGATTGCTCTTACAAAGAGCCGGCACGGACTTGATGGGCCGAATGTCCTCCTTCTGTGCTGTAACCATTCTATGATTCCTCATGATAACCTTTTCCCCTTTCTCACTAGGGAATTGGTACTCAGTAAATTAATGGGACTCAAGGCGGATAAATCCCCTGGACCTGATGGCTTACATCCTAGGGTCTTGAGGGAAGTGGCAGTAAGGATTGTGGATGCTTTGGTAATAATTTTCCAAAATTCTCTGGACTCGGCAAAGGTCCCAGCAGATTGGAAAACTGCTAATGTAACACCCTTATTTAAAAAGGGTAGTAGGCAGAAGGCTGGAAATTATAGACCAGTTAGCTTAACATCTGTGGTGGGTAAAATTTTGGAGTCTATTATTAAGGATACAGTAGCGGAACATTTGGATAAACATAATTTAATAGGACAAAGTCAGCATGGCTTTACGAAGGGGAAGTCATGTCTGACAAATTTGCTCGAGTTCTTTGAGGACATAACGTACAGGGTGGATAAAGGGGAAGCAGTGGACGTAGTGTATTTAGACTTCCAGAAGGCATTCGACAAGGTGCCACATAAAAGATTATTGCTCAAGATAAAGAAGCACTGGATTGGGGGTAATATTCTGGCATGGGTGGAGGATTGGTTATCTAACAGGAAGCAGAGAGTTGGGATAAATGGTTCCTTCTCAGACTGGCAACCAGTAGCCAGTGGTGTTCCGCAGGGGTCGGTGCTGGGTCCCCAGCTCTTTACAATCTATACTAACGATTTGGAGGAGGGGACCGAGTGTAACATATCAAAGTTTGCAGATGATACAAAGATGGGAGGGAAAGTAGAGAGTGAGGAGGACATAAAAAACCTACAAGGGGATATAGACAGGCTGGGTGAGTGGGCGGAGATTTGGCAGATGCAATACAATATTGGAAAATGTGAGGTTATGCACTTTGGCAGGAAAAATCAGAGAGCACGTTATTATCTTAAAGGCAAAAAACTGGAAAGTACTGCAGTACAAAGGGATCTGGGGGTCCTAGTGCAAGAAAATCAAAAAGTTAGTATGCAGGTATAGCAGGTGATCAAGAAGGCCAACGGAATGTTGGCTTTTATTGCTCGGGGGATAGAATATAAAAACAGGGAGGTATTGCTGCAGTTATATAAGGTATTGGTGAGACCGCACCTGGAATACTGCATACAGTTTTGGTGTCCATACTTAAGAAAAGACATACTTGCTCTCGAGGCAGTACAAAGAAGTTTCACTCGGTTAATCCCGGGGATGAGGGGGTGGACTTATGAGGAGAGGTTGAATAGATTGGGACTCTACTCATTGGAGCTCAGAAGAATGAGAGGCGATCTTATTGAAACATATAAGATTGTGAAGGGGCTTGATCGGGTGGATGCGGTAAGGATGTTCCCAAGGATGGGTGAAACTAGAACTAGGGGGCATAATCTTAGAATAAGGGGCTGCTCTTTCAAAACTGAGATGAGGAGAAACTTCTCCACTCAGAGGGTAGTAGGTCTGTGGAATTTGCTGCCCCAGGAAGCTGTGGAAGCTACATCATTAAATAAATTTAAAACAGAAATAAACAGTTTCCTAGAAGTAAAGGGAATTAGGGGTTACGGGGAGCGGGCAGGAAATTGGACATGAATTTAGATTTGAGGTTAGGATCAGAACAGCCATGATCTTACTGAATGGCGGAGCAGGCTCGAGGGGCCGATTGGCTTACTCCTGCTCCTATTTCTTATGTTGTTATGTTCTTATGTTTCTCCATAGCCCCTGTACTTTTACCAGTTGACCAACTGAACGTCATGACATTACATTACTTATAGGGCCCGATTTTAGCAGGCCTGCGGGTTCCCAGCGGGTGGTCCTCTGGGAGCATGGAAAACGCGGACGGCTAATTGAGTGCGCCCCCCCCGCGCGATTGCGGGATAATCGATCACATTAAGCCCTGCTTCCGGGTTCTCCGCTCCCCAGCTGCGTGCCGGCGGGCTGTGCATGCGCACTACCGTTTACGCGATGTAGGAGCTCCACTTAAAGGGGCAGTCCCCCAAAGCCCCTCCTGCTGCAATCAAGAGGCAAAACAGGATGGCGCAATCCAGGGGCAAGGCTGCGCCACGCTTCTCGGACCTCGCGCTGCAGCTGATGCTGGAGGGTGTGAGGAGGAGGAGGGACACGCTGTTCCCTGCGGACGGACGCAAGTGCCCTGGCTCCGCCACCAGGAAGGCATGGGCAGAGGTGGCGGCGGAGGTCAGCAGCAGGGCCAACACCCCCAGGACATGGGAGCAGTGCCGCAAGCGGTTCAATGACCTCACTAGGTCTGGCAAGGTGAGTACACCAACGCACCCTCCCATAACCCGTCCCCACCATCACGCCAAACAGATCACAACCCCTCCTGCAGAGCCACCACAGCGCTCCCGCAGCAATCCTCACAGCCACTCACTCACCATCCTCGCCGTGCCCGCAAGTACCCACCGTCCCTGTCCCCACCCGAACACTACCACACACCCCAATCCCCATGCAATGGGATGGGCATGTGGTACACGCATCCTCCCATCCATCTGCCCCACGCTCAACCCACCCACACTGATGCTTGATGCGTCTCACTATGCAATATGCACTCACTCACGCATCTGTGTTTTGCCTTGACAGGAGAAGAGATGCAAGAACAACAGAGAAAGGGCCCGCACCGGAGGGGGCCCGCCGCACGTGGTCGATCTGACGGATGCAGAGGTGGAGGCGCTCGACCTCGCCGGCACGCCACATTGCCTCTCTGTTGCGGATGGCGAGTCTGTCGCTGCAGAAACGGCCGGTAAGGGAAAGCTGACACTCAACACTCATGATCGCGAGTGACCGTATCATCACCTGGCATCAGGCGCACCGTAACGTTTGTGCACATGCCTCATAGTGCCCTCTGTTCTCTTGCAGGGCCGTCTGCGAGCGCTGTGGTTGAGGAGGGCGATTCCTCAGAGGACATGCCGGTCTCTGAGGGTGCATCGTCACATATGAGCCAACCATCCACCAGTGCAGAGACACGCACCTCGGTGGGTCCCCCTCGCCAACTAGTTGGGGTAGCACTTGGTGATTCACCACGCACATGTGAGCATGAGCGGACCCTGGTGGCAGGGGCAGCCGCGGAGGGTCCGCGTCGGTGGGAGCACTCATCTCCAGGCTCTGCTCAGCCGGACCCAGATGCTGAACTCAGGGGGCCACCAGTCAAAAGGAGAGTCGTCGAGGGGCACCAGCTAATTGCCGAGGTACTGGGAGAGGTGCCGCGCGCATTGTCCACAATTGCGCAGGCGATGGAGGAGTCCAACTCCTGCATGCGGGCATTGGTGGCGCAGGCACAGGAGGGTACCGGCGACATAGTGTCGCGGGTAGGTGCGGGAGCGTCTGCGGTGGAGGACAGGCTGGCCTCCCTCGAGCGTCACACACAGCTCCACATCGAGTCCGTGCAGGCCCTGACAACGGCTGTACGGATTCAGGGAAAGCAACATTCCACCGCCATAAACAGGCTGACGGATACACTAGGTGTGGCCTTGCAAGGCCTCACACATGCAATCCAAACTGTCGTCCAGCAGGGTAGAAGGGGTGATGTGGGCCGAGGCCACGAGAGGGATGATGGTGACCGGGGACATGGAAGCGGGGACGCTTCTCAAGGTGCCCCCACGTCCCACCCGTTGCCCCCCTCTCAACCAGTACCCGCAATGGTGCCCCCTCTCCAGGTGGCCGAGTCTGCCCCTGCACAGGTGCAGGAGGAGCAGTCTGTGGAGGTGCCCTCATGGGCACCGAAACCCAGTGGCCGTCCGCCCAAAGCATCTACCCGGTCAAGGCAAGAACAGGAGCAACCTGCCACTACCTCTGCTGGAGCCACAGGGGTAGCACCACGTAGGGGTACCCGGAAAAGAAATCCAAAGGCGTTATAAGCACAAAGGGAATGCACCAGGGTATCTGTTAATTTGTACACTTTTTGTTTATAGTATTGCACCTTGTACATATTAAACACTATCGTTCTCACCACTCCTGCCACCTCTCGTCCATTTTTCCGCGGCCTGTGCAATAGGTGCGTTCCGTGCAGGCCATCATGACGGCGGACACCTGCTGCCGCCCATTGGGCACACTGCTGTGGGTGCAGGAGTACTGGCAACACTCTTCAGTGGAGGGGGCTATTATGGCCCCTCGCATGTGCAGGTGAGGAGATGCGAACGCCTTGCACAGTCTGACTCTAGGAGGACCGTTGGCATATGAGTGCCTCCCTGGCCCGGCGAGCATCCCAGTGCGTCGGGGTTCGGCGCATGGGTCGTACATCATCCTCTGGCGCGTCGTCGTCCTCCTCCTCCTCCTCCTCGTCCTCAATATGGGTGGCGGGTGTGGATGGGGCCTCCTCCAGCGGCACCCCTCTCTGTTGGGCCATGTTGTGCAGGGCACAGCAGACAACTATGATTCGTCCCACTCTGAATGGTGTGTATTGGAGCGCTCCCCCAGAACGATCAAGGCACCTGAAGTGCATCTTGAGCAGCCCTATGGTCTGCTCAATTGTAGACCTGTAGGTGGTTCCTCGCACTGGGGCTGTGGTTTCACGTCGGTCTGTCCTCTGGCTTGCCGGGGGGTGGTGGAGGGCAGGGGTTGCCCTATGTGACGCGGTGGCCTCCTGCGTGGGTGAGGGCTCTCCCCCCACCTGTGGAGTGCACCTTGGCAGCTGCCACAGGCTGCTGGCTGCAACATGTCCGGTTGGAGTGAGACTGTTTCCCCCAGTGTGTGAAACAGTCTGAGTTGAAGGTAAAATCCCACACTTCCTGTTATGACAGCTGAATCAGGTCATTTAATGACCTCAACAAGCAAGGTAAATACACTCAAGTGGCATCCCGCTGGCTTTAATTGCCTGCGGGATTCCCACCGGCGGGGTCTGCGCACGCACCCCCGCACGTCAGCGTGGAACCCGGAAGTGGGTGGGAGCGAGGCGCGATCCGGTGACGCACCTGGATATCGCGATTTTCGACGCCCCCCCCCCCGCCGGGAACGCACCTGGAACCCGCTGGTAAAATCGAGCCCATAGGTTCAAAACTTATTTTTTCTGTTGGTACTCTGTCATTTCTCACGGTACCACTATGAGGAGGTGCGAAACACTGCATCCATGAAGCAATACCAGTATAAGTGTTAGTTAATATTTCTGCTATTAATTATTTTGTACTTTTTCTTGTAAACAAAATTATTGTGCTGCTGTATAACATCTGTAGCAAAACAGTTTAAACAAATAGCTTTTCTCTGTGCAATGTGTATAAATGCACTGGGTACTTCTACTAGATGTCAACAATTGCAGCAACACAACTGGCTATGGGCAATACATCAATAATACTGCAGACAATTTTATTACGTAACTGTCTGCAGGTATTATTGACTGCTTGAACAGTTTTCCATCTGAGTTCATTAGAAAACAGCAGATTATTTACATTCTAATATGCAACGGCATGTAAACATTTTTGAATAAGACAAAATAAATAAATGGTAATTTCAACAAAATTTACACATTAATGCCAATAAATATAGTTTGTAAAAATTATATTCAGCAAAGCTAAATCCTACCATAAGATATAATGCTCCCTTAATTACTATATGTATTAAATATAATTATTAGAAGTACCAATCAGTGGGACTTAAACCAAAAAATCTGTTCATCATAAGCGTGAAAACTACTTTTTCTGTGGTTGAAAATAAAGTTTACAGGCATCACAAATGGGCAGCATATTGAAGTTCCAACATGGGGAAAACCCCAACACGTTACCAAATAGTAACGGGGTGTGAATTCACATGCAATGCATCATATTGCTGAGTAGTCAATCTCAAATGTTCCTCCACAGTAAGAAGGGCAAGAAATAAATCTCATGATGGGAAAAAAATTCACAAAGTTGCTCTTATACACCTCCTAATACTAGCTCAAAAGGGGCACAGTTGGAGGACAGGTTAACCTTCTCAACCACACACACTTCATGGCAAGACTTGAGCATGCAATAGAAGCAAGAAAATTGCTTTAAAGAAATTTAATAATGCAAGTGCAAACCCTCACAAAAGCAAACAAAAAAAACATTGGTAATTCATGTTCTGTTTTGGATGTTTATTCACAAATTTGACAAGCTCACAATTTGTGTAGCACAGTTACAAAGGATTTTCTTACTAATGAAAATGCTTATGATGCATAAGCCATTCATAATATATCACAGTACATTAGTTATCTTTTATTCACTATTTTTACTGAACTAGTACACATAAGCATAAAGCAGTATTTCCCACTCAATATTTCTTAACTAATTTTAATGAAAACATCAAAAATAGAGAAAATATACTCCCATTTAAATATCTATGGTATACTTATTGGCCCCATTTTAAAAATAAATGGTATGGGCATTTTTTTCTTCCCTCGCCTGTACGTTAAAATGTTTGGTCCCAGGGAATTGTTGAGGTCTTAGGTTCTTTTGCACTGTTTTCTCATTCAACGGCCTAATAATAATTTTTGTTAACAGACAGTGTTCTTACAATCTGAAATGTGACTTTTTGCTTTTGTTCATGAAAAATGTTTGGCATGGGGATTGACAATTATTTCAATTGCTTTTGGATTAAGTGTAGTGTCATGGTATGCTTTCACAGATAAATGAAAAATATTACAAATAGATTAGAGATATGGCAGGCTAAACAACTGATCAAATCATTTATAAAATCAGGTAAGGTTATAAAATACAGCAAATTAGGCATCTTTAGCTGCTTCATCACTGATCCTCCCTCCATCATAAAGTTAGGAGTGGGGCTGTTCACTTACGATTTCTACTGCATTCTGCTCCATTCACAACTCTGATAATGCAGTGGTCCATGACAGCCGAAAGCAAGACCTGGACAAGGGCTGTCAAGTGGCAGGTAACATTTGCATCATAAGTGGGAGGTAAAGACCATTTTGAACAGAAAGCTCATCCATAATCCCCATGACCTTCAATGGCATTACTATCTTCAGATACCCCCAATCAACATCTTGAAGGTCACCAATGACTGGTCCAGTTATGCTTCAATCACATCAACACTCGGACTACAACAACAGGACAGAGGCTGGGTAATTTGCGACAAGTGACTTACCTCCTGACCCTGGCCTAGGCACCACCTACAAGACTCAAGTCAGAAACATGAAGGAATACGCACCACTCACGGATAGGTACAGCTGCAACAATACTTGAGAAGCTCAACACCATCCAGGACTGAGCAGTTTGCTTGACAGGCACCCTAACACTGGACTCAATATCCATCCCTTCCATCACCAGTGCACTATGGCTGCATTAGGTACAATCTACAGGATGCATTGCACCAACTCACCAAGGTCCCTAATTCGCAACCTCTACTGCAGTGATGAACAAGAGTAGCAATGTTCTGGGAACAGCCTCACCTAAAAGTTTCCCTCCAAGTCATACACCATCCTGATCTGGACACGAATCACTGTTCCTTTATCACTGCTCGGTCAAAATCCTTGAATTCCCTATCTAACATTACTGTGGGAGCATCATCATCGCAAGAACTGCATCAATAGAAAGAGATGGTCCACTAGCACTTTCTCAGGGCAACTAGGGATGGACAATAAATGCAGCCTTGCCAATGTCACCCACATCCCAAGAATGAATAAAAACTAAAATACAAGACAACTATTATTTACAACATGCCTCTCCAGCAGTTCTAGTATCACTAGGAATAAAACAAAGTCTTTATATCTACGTAGTGACTGATATCAGTCTGGATTTTGTGTGCCTCATGGTAATAGAATGTCATCTTGAGCTATATCCCTCAGATAGAGAATTTCATGTGGAATGCATAAGGCAAACACACACACAGATTTTAAGTCTGAGATTCCTTCAGAATCAATGATGAACTACAGAATCTGCAAACAGACACTGCTTTATCCACTTAATTTATTTGAAGGACAGTATTCAAATTTTAATGATATTACCAAACAAACATAAAATAGAATACTTTGCAGAATTGGATAATCAACAACCACTTTCATGCATGCCAGTTAGCCAGTTTTAATGTGCAACCACAACAGAACCACATTTGAATCTGATGTAATGCAATTCTGAAAATTCATGTAAAGAATCATGAATGGCAGGGAACAATTTACAATTTTACTTTCCCCAGGAACAAAACTCAGAAATACTCTCTGAAGTTAAAAAAAAGTAACTTTTTGACCCTTGTTTAGGCAGAACTCTGCTGATGATTTTAAATAAAACAGTACAAATTTCACAATTTGTGACAAAGACAATCAAGCTGATCCATATTTTGATATACCAAGACCCATTATGATTCACACTGCATCTCATGATGGTTAATAAAAATAACTATAAATGGCAATTGTATCTGTGTAAAATGACTTTCCATTCTACAATACACAGAGAAAACAAAATCATAGAATCATAGAAAATTTACAGCACAGAAGAAAGCCATTTGGCCAATCGTATCCACGCCGACCGAAAATGAGACACCCAACCTAATCCCATTTTCCAGCACTTGGTCCGTAGCCTTGTAGGTTATGGCACTTGAAGTACTTTTTAAATGTGATGAGGGTTTCTGCCGCTACCACCCTTTCAGGCAGTGAGTTCCAGATCCCCACCACCCTTTGGGTGAAAAAAAATTTCCTCAGCTCCCCTCTAATCACTTTAAAATCTAGGCTCCCTGGTTATTGACCGCTCCGCTAAGGAAAATAGATCCTTCCTATCCACGCTCTTCATAATTTTGTACACCTCCATTAAATCACCCCTCAGCTCCTCTGTGCCAAAGAAAACAACCCCAGCCTATCCAATCTTTCCTCATAGCTAAAATTCTCCAGTCCTGGCAACATCCTCGTAAATCTCCTCTGTACCCTCTCTATTGCAATTACATCCTTCCTGTAATGTGGTGACCAGAACTGTATGCAGTACTGAAGCTGTGGCCTAACTAGTGTTTTATACAGTTCCAGCATAACCTCCCTGCTCTTATATTCTATGCCTCGGTTAATAAAGGAAAGTATCCCGTATGCCTTCTTAACCAACTTTTCTACCTGTCTTGCTACCTTCAGGGATCTGTGGACATGCACTCCACGGTCCCTCAGTTCCTCTACACCTCAGTATCCTCCCATTTATTGTGTATTCCCTTGCCTTGTTTGCCCTCCCCAAAAGATCACTATTGCTGGGGAGATCTACATTGAATAACCCTTTTAAAGTTCCCTGGTCACTTTTAAAATACATGTTGATTTGTGCAGCATCTAAAACTATGATCAAATGCTTAAATTTGTTGAACACTGTAGTGTAGCAATACAGATGAACACATAAAATAATCATCAGCAATACTGAATTCAAAAATAGTGCAAATTCATTATAGTTTTATTTTGATGCAGAGCAATCAACTTAAGGTTCAAAGCAATCACATTGACCTGGAAGACTTTGAAGCAGAATAAGAAATACAAAGAATCAGAATTAATTCATCAAATCACCATTTAACATACAGTAGCACTGCATAATATGGTCATGAAAATCCTAAGTTGACAGGAAGATGTGGTAGCTCAGGTCATTAAGCTCATAATGACAGCCAGAGATGCCTTTCAATCAAACTCACCAGCTTCAATTAGAAGTATTTTGTATTTCCGAGTCAGATGTCCGGATGGAACTGGTAGAAACTAACTCACTGCAGCTGATTTTCGGGTGACGGAGCGGTTGCGTTGGGGGCTCCAAAAATTGCTAAAATGCCGAGCGGGTTCGGAGCCCGGCTCCAACCCGCTGATTTCTGGGTTCCCCAGTGACGCGTCTGGGTGCACGTGCACCTCCCGAATGCGGGAGTCCCACCAGCAAATTAAAGCTGGCGGGATGATAATTTGCATAGTTTGTCCGATAGTTGAGGCACATTAAGTACTTGATTGACTAGACATTTTGGCACAGTTGCGATTTTGAAGCATCCTCAGCATGTTTCCCATGCTGTGGGAAACACTCCCTGTTGCAACAGACGTGTTTCAGCCAGCAGCCAGTGGGAGATGCAAATGCTTATTTGAAAGGTGGGGAGAAAACATCATTTATTGCAGCAGGGCACTCTGACACGTCAGACAAAGTTTTGGCTGCAAGACCTTTGTGTTTTCACTCAGAATTCTTACTTTCCAACCAAAACTCTGCTGTGCAAACATATTTAACTACTTTGCGGATCCCCTCAAACTCACACCGTCAGGATGGGGGGGGCGCCGTGGCTGCATTCATCACCTCATCCCAGGACGAGCAACATCACCAGCCTCTCCAGGCACACATCCACCTCCGCCACATGGAGCTCCACAACACAGTGCGACACCACAGGAACCTGCACAAGAGCACGGAGGGCAACAACAGAGAGAGCGACGTCGCAGGAGGCATTACCCTCACAACTGGGTCTACAGACTGAGACTCAGCTCCCTGGACCTCTCTGAGGAACAGTGCATACGGAGGCTCGGAGTCAGTCGCCAGGTAGTCGCAGACATCTGCAGCCTCCTTCATGCCGAGCTGCTCCCGGCTGTGCCGAGCAGCATCTCCTTACCCGTCGCTGTCAAAGTCACCACTGCCCTCAACTTCTTCGCCTCCGGATCATTCCAGGGTGCCACCGGGGACATCGCCAGGGTCTCTCAGTCGTCTGCACACAAGTGCATAAGGCAGGTCACCGAGGGCTTGTTCCGCAGGGCCTCACACTACATCAACTTCCCCATGGACGACCTCAGCCAGACGGAGAGAGAGTCGTGGGATTCCACGCTGTGGCTGGCTTCCCTCAGGTGCAGGGTGTAATCGATTGCACCCATATAGCAATACGAGCACCTCCACACGAGCCAGGACTGTTCATCAAAAGGAAGGGCTATCACTCCATCAACACTCAGCTCATTTGTGACCATCACAAGAGATTCCTTCATGCGTGCGCCAGATATCCTGGCAGCTGCCACAATTCCTTCATCCTCCGGGAATCCAACTCTTCCCTCTTCCTCGCAACGAACACCAGTAAGGGCTGGCACCTCGGGGACAAGGGATACCCCCTGCACACATGGCTCATGACACCTCTGAGGAACCCCATCACCGACCAACAGAGTCAATATAATGACAGCCACATCGCTACCGGGTCTAAAATTGAGCATGCTATAGGGGTGCTCAAGATGCGCTTCAGGTGCCTTGATTGTTCTGGGGGAGCGCTTCAATACGCACCATACAGAGTGGGACGCATTATCGTCGCGTGTTGTGCCCTGCACAACATGCCACTTGAGGAGGCCCCATCCACATCTGCCACCCACATGGAGGGGGAGGGGGAGGGGGAACCCATGGGCAGAACAGCTGCTCACCTGGCTGCTCATGAGGCCAGGGAGTCACTGATATGTGAACAGTTCTCCTAACATCAGACGGTGTGGAGAGTCCAGTCCAGTCCTCACCACCTGGATAGAGCAGCGGCCACACCAGCCCCCACTCCCTGCACAAAACAGTCTTGCAACTACACATACACCCACTGTTGAGTGATCCAATGGGTGGCATCAAGTGTCGGCGTTCATGGTGAACGTCATGAAAGGGCCTCATTACAGAAGCCAGTCAAGCATGGCCAAGACGTGGCAGTAGTGGTGACAATAATAATATTTAATGTGAGTTTAACAAAAAGCAAAACCGTCAAACACCCTTGTGCATCCCCTTCGTGCTTACAAAACCTTCGTCTTTCGCTTCAGACTACTTCTACGTGGTGCATCCCCTGTGGCTACAGCAGAGGTAGTGGCAGGTTGCTCTTGTTCATGCCCTGACCGATTAGTTGCTTTGGGCCCATGCCCTCTGGATTTTGGTGCCAGTGAGGGCCCCTCCAAAGACTGCTCCACCTGCACCGGTGCAGGGGCAGACTCGGCCACCTGGACAGGGGGCAGCATTACGGGGGTTGAGGGGGGGGGCAACAGGTGAGACATGGGGCGCTTTAAGTGGCGACCCCACTTCCACGTCCCCTTTTGCCATCATGCCTCCCCTGGGCCAGGACCACACCACTCCACTCCACTAGACATGAGTTTGGAGGACATGTGTAAAGCCTTGTAAGGCCAGTGCTAGTGCATCTGCCTGCCTGTTTAAGAATGTTGTTCACCGAGTCCGAACGGCCGTTGTCAGGGCCTGAATGGACTCATTTGTGAGCCATGCTTGAAGCTCCACGGAGGCTAGCCTTCCATCTATCGCAGACATTCCCGCACTTACCCACGACACTATCTCAGAGATGCCCTCACGTCCCTGTGACAGTATCTGAGAGATTCCCTCCCGTACCTATGCCACCATTCCACTCATGCAAGAGTTGGACTCCTCCACCCTCTACGCGATTATGGAGTGTGTGCGTGGCACCTGTTAGAGCACCTCGCAAATGTGCTGCTGCCCCTCGATCATTCTCCTTTTAAAGGATAGCCCCCAGGGTTCAGTATCCGTGTCCAGCTGAGCAGAGCCTGGAGAGGAGTGCTCCCACCAACGCGGACTCTCCACAGCTGCCCCTGCCACCAGCGTCTGCTCGTGCCCACACGTGTGGTAACTCACTACGTGCGACTCCAACTAACTGCGGACTGGGACCCACCGAGGTGTGTGTATCTGCGCTGGTGGATGGCTCGCTCAGATGTGACGGTGCCCCCTCAGAGGCCGGCAGGTCCTCTGAGGAATCGCCCTCTGCCGTCACAGCGGTCGCTGAAGGCCCTGTAAGAGAACAGAAGGCAATATTAAGCATGATCACGGATGTGTCATGTTGCAACGAGCATACTGAGGTGCTGAAGATGGCAAGGCATGTTAACACCAATTCATATTGTGTGTGCTGAATGTTAAAGTTTGTTTGTCGGGTGCCAGTCTCGGCATCCCCGATGGACAGGCACTCGAGGGTGCGGCTCAGCTCCAGCGCTTCCTGATCCGCGTCTGTGAGGACGACCATCTGTTGCAGCCCCCCTCCGGTCCTTGCCCTCTCCTGTGCATTCTGGGGTCTCTTCTCCTATAAGGGGAGAAAGTACAGGTGTGTGAGTAAGTGATGTTGACATGGCCAACCGATGAATGCATTGTTTTGGGTGCGGTTGACCGTGAAAGAGATGTCATCAGAGGGTGAGTATGAGACAGAGCCATGACACTGTGTGAGGATTGGGTTGAGTGGTAGTGGTGGGGTGAGTAATGGGGAGGTGAGGAAGTGCTGAGGAAGTGCAGATAAGTTGAGGATGAGCTTTCAGTGGGAGAGAGGAGTGATGTAACAGAGCAGTGTTGGCAGTGCAGAATGGGTTGGGGGATGGGGGTGGTGATGTGGAAGACGGAGTGTAGGAGAATGAGTAAGTGTACTCACTTTGGCTGACCTAGTTAGGTCATTGAAGTGCTTCCTGCACCGGATCCAGGTACAGGAGGTGTTGCTGCTGCTGGTGACCTCCTCTACCACCTCGAGCCAGGCCTTCTTGGGGGCAGAGGCAGGCCACTTCTTCCCATCCGCCGGGTAGAAGACATCCCTCCTCCTCCTCACCTGTAGCACCTGGTGAGGCATCACTAAATCTAGGAGCAACCTTTCCCCTGTGCTGCTCCATGGGTGTTTGCTCCAGGAGCAGCCATTAGAGCTCATCCAGCTGATAGTCTGTGATGCGGGTGCGCAGCCCGCCCGCTGCGCAGCTTTTGGACAGCAAACCCGGAAGCCATTTTAAGTGGCTCCAATTGACCCGTGATCGCTTGGGTAACGGACAGATTTTAATGGGCGGGTTACCCATGCGCTCAATCGCCCCCCCCCGCTGCCATCCCACCTCCCTGCTAATATCGGGGCCATTCTGTTTTAACTGTACCCCCTGCCGGTCAGTGAGAACTGTGATTCAAATAGTGGTGAAGTCCAAAGGTCAGCACTTCCATTTCATCAAAAACTAGAAATAAACCTACTTTAGCACAGTCAACCTTTGCTGGAAGAATTTTTTTTTAAAATTAGATCTGTGGGACTGCATCACATTGTGAATGGTAGATACCCACAGGTGATTACAAGGTAAAATATAATCTAGTGATTCAGGTGACTTTGCAAATATTAACAATGCAATGAAGCTTTTTACAACCACCTGAACCCCAAAAATGAAAGCATATAAAATTCAAACTATATATTTTTTTGCCAATGGCATTCATCATGCCTTTTTGATGCATCCATTTTGAACAATGAAAGATTGTGATGGTTTCAGTGCAAGTTTATTGAGTGAGAATCCAGAGATGATTGATAATATAAATGTGTTATTTCATGGCAAAGTAATAAGCATTACTAGGTCCAAAGAACATCATAAAACACAACTCTGAATCTCAAATAGTTAAACATCAACAGAAAATATATTAAATGTCATGTGACATGCCTTGAAACACTTCCATGTGCTTGTTATCATCTGTATGGGAAAAAAATGAATGTCTGATTATGGAAGGAACAAGAGGGCTGGAAACAAGCAAGCAGGTGAAAATAGGCTTGATCTGTCACAGCAAACTGAAGTGGTGTGATTTATTCAAGTAATAATTCATCTGATGACAGGAAATGGAGTGCCTTCCTTGTATATATTAATAAAACAAGAGATTAATGGGGTGCAGCATCTTTCATTCAATTAGGTGCATCATATTTTTAAGCTTTTGAACATTTAGCTTTGTGCATTCCAGTTTACAGATGCGGACTTAATGCAAAGCATTCAATTTTTAAAAGTCTCTCCTGGCAGTTGTGCACAAATGTCAATGGGGTTGCTGAACCTCAAAAGTCAGTGCGTGTGTGCGGGTTGATGCCAACAGGACCAAAAGGAATCACGGTCCAGCAGACTTCACTCATGTCAACAAGCAACTGTCACTGTTTAAAAAAAATCTCTACTCCTTTGCAATATCTCATGCATTGGAAAAACAACAAGCATCATCACAAATTCTACCCTTTCCCACAAAAATAAAAAACCCCTTCACTAAATTTAATGGAAGCACTTTCTTATTTTACCTTTTCCAGTTTGTCGAAATGCTCCTTCAGGAACTTCATTGGACGGTCAGGTTTTGCAATGCAGAGGCTGACGATACATTCCTTCAGGATTTGCTGGATGTTGTGCTTTTGGACGTAAACTTCACATCCCTTCAAGCTTTCATCTTCCTCCATATTCGAAGACGCCATCTTTTGACAGCTTTTATACAGTTTAAAAAAAAATGGAATTGGAATAATTATTTTCTCCCCACTCTCTGTCACACACACACACACACAATCACAGGCCACACTGATCAAAAATACAAATAAATAAAGGCATGGGTAAAATGTCAAGTTTTGTAATCAGCCATGGTAGTGGGTGTTATTGAAGTGATGGGGTGTTGATGATGATGGTGATGGTGTCGCTTTGCCCGCTGTTGTCTGTGGGGCGGTTGGCGGTTGGCGTTTAAAACACACACAGACAGACGACAGACAGACAGACAATCGGAACCACTTGACTGTGACTGTGACTGTACCTGGGGCCGGCTCGCGCTTCCCGCTCCCGCTCCCGCTCCGGCTTCCTCCCTCCGCGCGCGCCCCCCCACCCACACCTCCCCTTATCCCCAACGCTCGAGGTTGATAATGCGATCCCTTCCCCTCGAGCCGCGCGCGCGCGCGCGCGCACACACTCCACCCCGACCACCGACCGAGCCGCAAGCTCCAGGGGCACGCGCGCGCGCGCCACCCTTTCCTTCCCCCGATCCTCTTCTGCCTGCCGCTGCCCACGTCAATCAAACCCTCCCCGCGCCCGCGCGAGGTGCTGCTCTGCTCCGCTCCGCTCCGCTCCGCAATGGTTTGGGAGATTTTACTTACTTGCGTCGCTTTGCAACACGCACCCGCACTTGAAAGATTCACTGCACCGGCTTGTTGTCGTTGGGCATTTCACTGTTGGGGGTTATTGCACTGTACGGGAGGTGAACAAAGCACGGGTAGATTTAAGTGGCTTTGCAATCATTAGAACGCTGCAGCGCAGAAAGAGGTTTCATTCCGCGCATGGTGCCAGTGCTGGCTCTTTGAAAGAGCTATCCAATTAATCCCACTCCCCCTCTCTCCATAGCCCTGCAAATTTCCCCCTTTTTGAATCTGCTTCCACCACCCTTTCAGGCAGTGCATTGCAGATGGCAACAACTGGCTGGGTAAAACAGATATTTCCTCCAGTGGCCTCTGGTTCTTTTGCAAATCGGTGCCACTGCTTTTGATCCTAAACCTCATTTCATGATATCAACAGCTCTGATTCTCACTCAGGTTTGAAAATATAACCTGTTTAAATGCATCACAATCTTAAAACAACACGCAAGCCTCCATTGGAGTAATTTTCCAAATTTGCACACTGTACGCACTGCTTTGCGCTCTGGGAGCACGTGGAGTGAATTCGGACACCCACTCCCCACGGTTATCTGTTCACTAGAATTAACAGACATAAAAACACCGGCAGTATGCACGCAAAGCCCCACGGCCAAAGCATGATTTGGTAAAATCATCCCTCCTATGTTTAAATAGTTGTAAACAATTTTACAACACCAAGTTATAGTCCAACGATTTTATTTTTAATCCCACAAGCTTTCGGGGGCTTTCCCCTTCCTCAGGCGATTTCGAAATTGTCTTTTCCACACCGCCTGAGGAAGGGGAAAGCCCCCGAAAGCTTGTGGGATTAAAAATAAAATCGTTGGACTATAACTTGGTGTTGTAAAATTGTTTACAATTGTTAACCCCAGTCCATCACCGGCATCTCCACATCATGTTTAAATAGGTTTGCATCCTTAACACGCTCTGCCTCTCCATCTCCCTCTTCTTCTTTATGGCCCTCCTTTTTGGGCAGGCTTTTGGTCACCCCCTCCCAATATCGCCTTTCGTTAGTAGGGTTGCCAACCCTGCAGGATTGTCCTGGAGTCTCCAGGAATTGAAGATTAATTACCAGGAACTGCTGCGAGCAAAAACCCAGGGAGAAAAATCATAGGGGCGTTTAAAAAAAAAAGTGTTTTATCTTTGAACGTTTTCATTTATTAGTTGTAAAAATATTGGAGATGGAGAAAAAAGGCTGTTTGACCAACAGTCATGATTAATCCAATTGGGTAACACAAAGAGTCTGTTCACTTTCCAATTGGCCCCGAGAAGGCGGTGTCCCTGGAGGACTGACCAATGGCGGGAGTGTGTGGGGGAAGGATGGTGCGAGGAGGGAGGTCATGTGATGAAACCTCCAGGAATACACCCAACCAGAGTTGGAAACCCTGTTCGCGAGGGATCCTTTTACTTTTGACGGCCTTAGGACATTTTCCGATATTAAAAGTGCTATATAAATTTTGATGGGATTGGTATTGCTCTTTCTTAGTCATAAATCTCCCTCCTGACATTTCCTTGCTGTTGACAGCTGTGAGTGAACCATATGCACAAGCAGAGCTAACATTCTAATCATCCAGCATTCTGCCAGCAGTGAGATTTACCATCAAAAACAATGAGGCAGGTTGTAAACTCATTTAAACGTAAACTTTGTCAAAGTCAGTCACATCAGAATAGATTACATTTTTAAACCAAAATGGCTGCGACTTGACGGGTCTGATGGATTTATGTATTAATGTTTGCTTGTGATTAGATTAATAGTATACTTATCAAAATGTTGGTGCATGCCCATACATTGCCTTTCCAGCTAGCACACCTAGCTAAACTTCAAAAATAAAATATAGGAGTTATGCCAAGAGTCAATGCTTTGAGGGCTTTTTCACAAATCTCACTGATTTTTTATAATGGATATTTAAAGGTCAGAGAGTTTCTACAGATTTATAATGGTCTGTCTAATTCTCTAATTAAGGGCTGTTTGGCATTTCTGAAAGTAAAAACAAAGAAACATTCTAAATGCAGTGATCTTATGCAAATGTATACAGAAGAGCAGGGGAGTTCTCCCCGGCGTCCTGGCCAATATTTATCTTCAACCAACATCACTAAAACAGATTATCTGGTCATTATCACATTGCTGTTTGTGGGATCTTGCTGTGCGCAAATTGGCTGCCGTGTTTCCTACATAACAACAGTGGCTACACTTCAAAAAGTACTTCCTTGGCTGTAAAGCCCATTGGGACTTCCTGAGGTCGTGAAAGGCGCTATATAAATGCTATTTCTTTCTATAGAAGGCCAAAGTAGGCAATTGGATACAAAATTGGCTTGACGACAGAAGACAGAGGGTGGTTGTCGAGGGTTGTTTTTCAAACTGGATGCCTGTGTCCAGCGGTGTGCCTCAGGGATCGGTGCTGGGTCCGCTGTTATTTGTTATTTATATTAATGATTTGGATGAGAATTTAGGAGGCATGGTTAGTAAGTTTGCAGATGACACCAAGATTGGTGGCATTGTGGACAGTGAAGAAGGTTATCTAGGATTGCAACGGGATCTTGATAAATTGGGCCAGTGGGCCGATGAATGGCAGATGGAGTTTAATTTAGATAAATGTGAGGTGATGCATTTTGGTAGATCGAATCGGGCCAGGACCTACTCCGTTAATGGTAGGGCGTTGGGGAGAGTTATAGAACAAAGAGATCTAGGAGTACAGATTCATAGCTCCTTGAAAGTGGAGTCACAGGTGGATAGGGTGGTGAAGAAGGCATTCAGCATGCTTGGTTTCATTGGTCAGAACATTGAATGCAGGAGTTGGGATGTCTTGTTGAAGTTGTACAGGGCATTGGTGAGGCCACACTTGGAGTACTGTGTACAGTTCTGGTCACCCTATTATAGAAAGGATATTATTAAACTAGAAAGAGTGCAGAAAAGATTTACTAGGATGCTACCGGGACTTGATGGTTTGACTTACAGGGAGAGGTTAGACAGACTGGGACTTTATTCCCTGGAGAGTAGGAGGTTAAGGGGTGATCTTATAGAAGTCTATAAAATAATGAGGGGCATAGATAAGGTCGATAGTCAAAATCTTTTCCCAAAGGTAGGGGAGTCTATAACGAGGGGGCACAGATTTAAGGTGAGAGGGGAGAGATACAAAAGGATCCAGAGGGGCAATTTTTTCACTCAAAGGGTGGTGAGTGTCTGGAACGAGCTGCCAGAGGCAGTAGTAGAGGCGGGTACAATTTTGTCTTTTAAAAAGCATTTGGACAGTTACATGGGGAAGATGGGTATCGAGGGATATGGGCCAAGTGCAGGCAATTGGGACTAGCTTAGTGGTATAAACTGGGCGACATGGACATGTTGGGCCGAAGGGCCTGTTTCCATGTTGTAACTTCTATGATTCTATGATTCTATGGGTTCATTTGGATTTTTTTCATGGTACGTTCCTAGTAGGAATTCACCTTTCTGAAAAAGCAGTTAAAAGGCACATAGCAGGTCATTTTAGTTTCCGCACTAGATTCATATGAATTTATTCATGGTGACAACTCCCATGCTGAGATTAGAGTAGAGTCAACAAGTGAAATAGAGGCAGACCACACAGGGCGACAGAACTGTTCACCACTCGATTTGGTGATTTGGAGAGATTTTGTGTTTGAAATGCCATACTATTAGCAATGGGGCTGGTCTGTCTCTGCATAAGAACAGGCCTGTGACATACATTGATACGCCACTGGAAATGAATTGCGTTAATGTGGTGTTCATCAATAGGCACTGATGCCCTTTAGCATTCAGTTGCAATGCCCAGTGAATAACTTTGGCCCCAGTTAAGGAAAACACAGTAATAGGATACTAATTTGTCACTGAACACTGACACTTGACCTTGAATGAAACAGAATGGAAGAGAACAGCAATCTGTGTGTACATCCCTACTATAGCAGTAGTCAGTCAATTGCAGACAAGTCAAGACATCTTGTTATAAAAGAATTACATAACTAATCTCATCATTAAAAACGAAAGCTGGTTGAACAAAACTTTCCATTTACTGTAGGAAGTGATACAAAGGAGCATGCAGGGCATGGCCTTGGAGCTAAATTGGAAAATGCACTATCCTTATGTTCAAGCCGTTTATCATCCAGTTCAGTTCAGCTCGTTCAAGTGTGAATCTGTAAGTGTGAGACCAATTGAATGTTAGTCCAGCTGACTATTTCCACTTTTTTTTTTGTCCTTCAAAATGAAACATTCCTCGATATTGGGTGGGCAGACAGCCCGTTTTCAGGCCTTTGCCAATGCTAGCCTACAACAGCAACCACCAAGTGCCTGAGAACGGTGCAGCTTGACGCTCCATCCCTCAATTTGGAATCCTCACCTTCTCATCATATTTCATTACAGATCAGCATGGCTCAGTTGCCAACACACTTCTGAGTCAGAAGGTAATGGGCTCAAGACCCACTCTAGGACATAAGCACATAATCCACAGCGAAACTTCAGTGTAGCACTGAGGGAAAACTACATTGTTGGAGATGCTGTCTTTGGGATGAAATATTTATGTCCCATATGTGGGATCACATCGTTCACCTGACGAAGGAGGAAGCCTCCGAAAGCTTGTGAATTTAAAATAAAATTGCTGGACTATAACTTGGTGTTGTAAAATTGTTTACATCTATTGTGTGTTTGACCTTGCACTGTGCAAATTAGCTGCTGTATTTGCTTACACAATGAGAGTGACTGCACTCTGAAAGTAATTAATTGGCTGTGAAATAATTTGAGATATGATAAGGCACTATATAAATGCAAGTTATTTTCTTTCCTGTTGGCCCTAATGAGCTCAGGAACTCACAGTGTGGAGCTTTAAGTTAATACACCTATAATATTTTATTGCCCTCCCTGAGCTACATTTTCTAACAACAGTTTTCAAAAACATTTCTGTACTTCTTTAAAAAAAATGCTTTAAACGATATAATGATTGCAACTCTGAGATGTTTAATAAACTTGGAAAAATATTCAACCAAAACAAATATGGTCAAAGGGTTATTGGACTTGCTATTTACATTTACATTGTGAATCTACTTTCATAGTGAGTGCAAAAAAAATAGCAAGTGCAATAATTAATCTGGTGAAACCAAGGTGTAATTAATAATTAACCCATCATGTGAAAGGTTAACTGGTTTATAGGCTGATACCATGAGTGCCAAGTCCTCGGTTGACTTTGGCTCCCTGGCGGTGTTCCTCACGCTTGGCACACTGACTCTTCTAGCTGTCGGTAACATCTGGCTGGCATCATCTCAAACAACAAGCCTGGCTCATGGCAGGTTGGCTGTGCACTCTAACTGGTATTGTATGTGGTTCCTCTGACATCAGTCACACTCCAAATTGTAGACTCCCTGTTACATTTGACTGGATTTCTACCAACACATGCAATTCATTTTGCTTTGACTGTGAAATCATTGATTATTGTTTTACATAGAATTACATAGAAGTTACAGCACTGAAACAGGCCATTCGGCCCAACTGGTCTATGCCCACACAAGCCTCCCCCCACCCCAACTCTACTTCATCTAACCCTATCAGCATATCCTTCTATTCCTTTCTCCCTCCTGTACTTATCTTGCTTACCCTTAAATGTATTAATATTTTTTCTTATTTAATACTTCGGTCTTCCTTGATAGTGTCTGCCTGAGGTATTACTCACCTACCAATGCCCAAGTAACCCATAGTGGGGGCAAGGCTAGAGGTGGCTAGATAGTAAAAGGATCCCACCCAGACATTCTTCATCAAAACTTCCAGTTGTGTACCAACTCCAGTATCCCACATATGGGACATAAATATTAGTTGTTAATAACTTCATGAAGTTAGTGTTATTTGTTTGGTACAAATAAACTTGTCCTGCTGTACAATCTAGAATCGAGTGACTTTTGCATTTTTAAAGTAACAGTGGAGTTGATGGGGCAGATTTTCCTGTTCCTGCACCTGGGTATATTGGAGCACCTGGGCATAGTGAACAGAGGAAAATTGGGCAGGACACATGTGAGAGAGCCCATCTGCTTTTCAGTCGATTACACCCAAGCAGAGGAACATCGAAATCTGCCTTGTAATCTTTGAACCTAAGTTTCAATTTGGCTCATTTGGTAGCTCTCTCATCTCTGAGTCAAAAGACTGTGGGTTCAAGTCCCTTACAGGGCTTAAGCACATTATCCAGGCCGACACTTCAATTTGGTCTAATGGGAGTGCAGCATTGTCAGAGGTGCTGTCCTTCACATGAGATATTAAACTAAGGCACTATCTGCCGGTTCAGGTAGATGTAAAGGATTCCATGGCGTGATTCAAAGGAAAGCAGGGAGTTCTCCTGATGCTCTGGCCAACACTCCACCCTCAACCAATATTATCCAGAAACAGATTTATTAATTTGTTGTTTGTGGACCCAGCATCCTGGCCAACATTCCAGTCTCACCCAGAAACACATGAACTCATTTACTGTTTGTGGAGTTTTACCATATGCAAGCTGGCTGCTGCATCTACCCACATCTAATGACACTGAGTACAATAATTTGCATTTATACAGCGCCTTCAACGTAGCAAAACGTCCCAAAGCGCTTCACAGGAGCGATTATCAAACAAAATTTCACACCGAGCCACATAAAGAGATATTAGGACAGGTGACCAAAAGCTTGGTCAAAGAGGTAGATTTTATGGAGCGTCTTAAAGGAGGAGAGAGAGGTAGAAAGGCGGAGAGGTTTAGGGAGGGCTTCGTAATATGTGTTTTTTCATCTGCTGCTACTACAACACGAATGGCATGTTACAATTTTGTGCTTTTTTTTAATTACAACAAACTAGCGTCCATGAATTCTTTTCAAATTCCTGAAATCGCATTAAACAGCGCAAATGGTGACTACTAGACACAAATATGTTTCGGTACAGTAATGGGCCGCATGATTAGACAAATCTAATAGCCCCAGGCTGCCAAGCCTTTCTTTTTCCTACCAAAGCTGTTTCATTTCTTGCTAGCTTAAGCTACTCAGTATAATAAATTAAAATAAATTGTTCTGACAAATTTACAGAGCACAGACTATAATGTCATAAAACCTTTACACCAGATCAATTTCAACATCCAGATGGCTATAGCCTTTTGAAACTATGAAAAGAATGTGATGTTAGTTAGCTTTGGAGTCAAATTTCTCAGGCGATGTTTTGACCATTTTGCCCACAAAATCAATGCTGCACACTGGATAACACAGTTCACACAAAAAATTATATTGTTTTCTTTTGTGCATGCCCTTTCCAACAGTAGTGTCGCTGAGATCAATGAACTTGCAAAAACACTTAGATCGGGTTTTGCTTATGGTTTAAGAGTCATATGATAGTTCTGAAATAAGGTATCATGTAATCCATTACAGCGAATCAAGGATTTTGATGAACGATGTCTCTCATCTTAACGTCACAGAGATCAAATGAAGCCACTGGAATGTTGCATTAAAAAAAAATTATATTGTGCTTCAAGTCATGTCTGTTGTCAATGATGAATGGTTGTTGCATGCCTCAACACTCACATAACATAACTGTGGTTGCTCTTCGTATATATATACATATATATAGTTAACAATATTGCCCTCATGCAGAACATGCATATACACAAACAGATTGTCCATATTTGCAGAATAATTCAAGCAGCAAATCTAACAAAGAACATGTTTTGGTCCAGCGATTCAACAATCCAAAATATACAAACACCGTACGTTGATCATGCAGTTCCTCCTTGATTTATCTGACGACCTGATCAAATGCCAGTTCAGCTCAGTTGGTAGCACTCTCACACCTGGGTCAGTAGATTGAGGAGCTCAAGGCCCACACCAGCCACGTAATATAGGCTGACACTCAATGTCGGACTGAGGGACTATTGCATTGTTAAGATTAGACAGTGAAGTCAGCTCTTGTCTGCTTTTTCTAGCGTATGTTAAAGATCCCATAGATCCCAAAAGAACCAGAGACGACATGAGGAAACATTTTTTTTATGCAGCGAATTGTTATGATCTGGAATGCACTGCCTGAAAGGGTGGTGGAAGCAGATTCAATAGTAACTTTCAAAAGGGAATTGGGTAAATACTTGAAGGGAAAAAAATTACAGGGCTATGGGGAAAGAGCAGGGGAGTCGGGTCAATTGGATAGCTCTTTCAAAGAGTCAGCACAGGCACGATGGGCCGTACGGTCTCCTTCTGTGCTGTAACATACTATGATTATTTGAAGAAGAGCTGGCAGTTCTCCCAATCTGCTAACCAAACTTCCTCCCACAAGTAATACCAGCAAAAAAAAATGATTAACTGGGATTTGGCTGGTACAGAATGTTTTCCAACATAACAAGTTACTGCACTCCAAAAATAATTCATTGTGTCAAGTGCTTTGAGATATTTTCGTGTGATAAGGTGTTACGCAAACGCAACTATAATTTGTTATTTTGTTTTGACTAACCAAGCCAAAACTTGTAAATTGTGACAGCACTTTCACCCAATCAGAATCATATGGACTCATGATCTAGGGATGGAGAACAATCCTCACAATGAAGATATATTTATATAGCACCCATTTATAGACGGCTGTTTTTAAGGTCCAATTCAGCGATGGCATGCTCAGAGAGTGCGCTCTTGTATTCCGGAGTGCACCTCACTGAATCGGGAAGCAGGCTTCAATGTCCAATTTGTGGTGCACCAAATTCAGGAAGTTGCAGATTTTTGGAGGTCTCACGCAAAGCATATGTGAGGCTCACTACACCTCTTCATTTCATATGTAAATTGGTCCCATACCAAAATCATTGGTCTTTTCCATCTGTTCATTCTTTCAGTGCTCCTTGCCCATACAACAGGCACTGCTGGGATGTCCTGCTTTGACCTTTAGGAGTTTGATTCTTAAAGGCATGAATGGCAGTTCGGTAGTGCACTTAAAATTTTTTTTTGCTTTGTTATAATGAATTGAACTTGCTGCATCAGCATTATCTTTAATGCATTATTTGCTGTTGGTATTTTTGCATGACAGAACTCATACAAACACACGGATTACGAACATACGAATTAAGAGCAGGAGTAGGCCATTTGCAAATCCCTTTTCCCACAGCAGTGCTGCTAACCGCTGATCAGCATCAAGCGCAGTGTTCAGCATCTGAAGCCCATTGAGCATTGGTGGAGTGAAGACTGACTCATGTGCAAAATCCAGCAGTGGTGACTTGGAAGGGTACGATGGCATAAAAAAGTAATGTTGTGATAACATTCACAGCCATAGACAGGGATGTCCTTCTGGTCGATCTTGTCTGGGGGGAGGGGAGAGCATCAGGCTCAGGGAGGCAGCATTATTCCATGACAAACTCCCGTGTGAAGCACAGACTGTGAAGGCAGCTATGGACGTGCGGTGTTTATCATGCTCCATTGCTGATGTTGTACCATGTTAGGGGTGACCAGTAGAGGTGTTTAAAATTATGAAGGGGTTTGATAGGTGAAACGTAGAGAAAAATGCTTCTGTTTATGGGGGAGACCAGAACTAGGGGTCATAAATATATGATAGTCACGAATAAATCCAACATGGAATTCAGGAGAAACTTCTTTTCCCAGAGGGTGGTGAGAATGTGGAATGCGCTACCACAAGGAGTAGTTGAGGTGAATAGCATGGATACATTTAAGGGAAAATTATGGAGAAAGGAATAGAAGGATATGCTGATAGGGTTAGATAAAGTAAGATGGGAGGAGGCTCATGTGGAGCATAAACACCGGCATAGACCTGTTGGGCCGAATGGCCGTTTCTGTGCTGCAATTTCTATGTAATATATGTTTGGTGTACGAAGCTTGAGGCAGGTCTACTATGGGCATAGATTTAATCTGGGGTGTCAAACAATGGGCATTCTTACCTTGGCACTCTTCCTCAGGTTTGAGAATTTTTCCTCATCTGCTCCCAGAATTTATGGACATGGGTGACAACATTTGGTCCCGCAGTCAACTCTTTCAGGGCAGTAATTATGTTGGCGGAGCAGAGTGGAAAACCCTAGAATGTGGCACAAAAGACTAGGAAGGCCCAATTTACAGAGCCAGAGAGGGTGCTGATTGTGGAGATGCAGTGTCGAGGAGAGGTGTGGCAGCAAGGTTTGCTACAGGTCTCCATTCCTGTCAATCCACACGCCAGGTGGGAATCTTGGGAGGAGGAAGCCTGGTGGCTGAATACAATAGCCACAAACAGAAAGGCATGGAAATCCTTTAAAAGATGTCAAGAAAATCATCAAGGAAAAGATTGTACTTGACCACCAGATAAGCAAAGCCATTGAAGAAAAACATAACTATTTGAGGAACTCAGACGAAATGTGTCCCAGCTTTTCAGACTACAAAGTGTAGATGAGGTCACAGCAGCTGAATTTGAGGGCTATAGCATTGGCATTAGTAAGGATGTTCTCTAGGTATGTTCTTCCTGCTTACTCCATCATAGTGTTGGGATCATAGTGATAGGATAATGGTGCCAATACTGATGTAAAGTACTATGTCACATTATATCTGTCTGCTGGTACACTAATATGAACTTTACTGCTGATATTGCAAACAAACAGTTGTGTTAGACTCACTAATATATGTCCTTCCTCTCTCCTCAGAGGTGCCTAAACCATCTAACATTCAATAACAAACACAACACCGCAAATTACATGTGAACAGGCACTGCAGTGTTCATGTCCAAAGATATTGAGACACCTTCATGAACAGACATTAGTGATTTACCACCAGATGAACACTCATCTAAAATGGAGGACACAGCACTTCCATTCGTCAAACAACAACAACTTGCATTTATATAGCGCCTTTAACATAGTAAAAAGTCCCAAGGCACTTCACAGGAGCGATTATCAGACAGAATTTGACACCAAGCCACATAAGGAGATATTAGGACAGGTGACCAAAAGTTTGGTCAAAGGGCAGGTTTTAAGGAGCGACTTAAAGGAGGAGAGATAGAGATAAAGAGGCGGAGAGGTTTAGAGAGGGAATTCCAGAGCTTAGGGCCTGGGCAGGTGAGGGCACGGCCGCCAATGGTGGAACAAAGGAAATTGGGGATGCGCAAGAGGCCAGAATTGGAGGAACACAGAGAGCTCGGAGGGTTGTGGGGCTGGAGGAGTTTACAGAGATAGGTTACGTGAATTTGGAGGAGCTAGAGCAAAGTCGTAGAGCCAGGCCAACAACAGAGCACAAGGGAAGGAAGGAAGTCAGTGGTTCAAGTTTTAAAATAAGAGATCTGATGTGTCTTTCTTTATCCACGGCTCTAACACGGGCCCATTCTTCATTGATTTTGAACTGTACGGCCAGGTTACGGATCATTTAGCACACCACCAGGAATTGGCTTTACTTTGGTAGGCCTTGGCTCAGATGCTCCTCGGAGCTGAATAACCCATTGATGCTTTATTATCTCGGCTCCTGCACGAATGCTGGCCACTTGGACATGGCACCAGAGAGCATGAAGCCAAAACTCAGCATGTCAGTGCCTTCAAGATAGGAGGTAAGAAAATAAGGAGGAAAGGGCAATAAGTGATTTATTCACCAGTGTGTAAGCGTAGGTCAATCTGTGCAATTCAGTCTACTCTGTTTTTTTCACCACCAGCAATAGCTTCCATAAATGCTCCTAACAATTGACTAATATTGACACTTGGGGCTTCGTCAATAGAGTGACAATTTTGTCACTCTCTTGTGGGCTGTCTGTGAGAAAGGGAGGATTTACTTCCCACACTGCTCAAATATAGCTCCCTGTAGTCAATCGAGGAGCATTAAAGGCAGGAATAGGTAGTGTTCCTGGCTGAGAAGGCTAGTTATGAACGTGGGAGAATGAAGGGAGGGAGGGGAGGGAAAATAAAATATTATAATAACATAAATTAAAACTATTAAAACCAGTTTGAAGTGTTTATTTGGTATTGAACTGCAAACTGTGGCAAGATAGAAGAGGAAAGAAAAGGCGGCAACAGTATAAATGTTTTTACATTCGTTCAAAACTAACTTACAAAACATGGAGGTTTAAGTCATTCTCCCATTAAAAATCAGATATTAATATCTCGTATCAATTAGACCAAACACTGCATATATAAATTGGGTTAAATGGCAAGATTGGTTGGTTTGTCATTGAGTTTTTCATCTGACAAAAACACCCCTGTTAATATTTTAAAAAATTATTTATAACAAGAAGATTTTAAAAGTTTAACATAAGGTGCCTGTAATTCTGATCAAAGCTGCTGTCTTTCTTGATATTCAAATAAGGAAACAAGACATTCCTTACCAAACCTTAGTTCCCAGTAACTGCTGCTCCCACCCTGTTCATTACTTTCAATGTATTCTTACTGAACAGCTTCACTGTTACAAATGTTACTTTCAAAGGCAATTCTCTCAAAGGTCATACAAGACCATGCTTAATTTTTTCTCTGCTTCCTTTCAGGCTTCCGTTCCCTGTTGAAAAGGACAGGAAGGTACTTGCTCCCAGGCAGCTGCCAATGGCATACTCTGAGAATAATCCGGGTTGACTTGTCCTTCCAATTTTTTTCCTCCTTCTCTCCTAGCAGGAATGTTCCTTATCTGTACTGGATGTTCCCCCCCCCCACCCCCCCACTGACCCCCACCCCTTCCAAGAGGCCAGGAACCCTTCACAGGGGGGAAGTTATGACCTTTAACCCATGTCTTAGCACCAGCACAAAATGGATGGAGTTGTAGAAAGTTGGTGATGATAATTTTGGTTGTAGGAGAATAAAGAGTGTTCACTATTGCACATCAAGTTTTAGGAGATCGGGGATACTTTGTTGGGTGGAAAATGAACGACATGTATACATACAAGTCACATTTTACAAATCTGCAGTCTCTGCGCAGAGCTTTATGTGCCAGGAGCACATACTGGAAATTCAGTTACTGAGTGGGTCTCGCAGGATTATCCATTGATTAAATAAGTAAATTTTATGAATTCACACCGGGAATGCAAAGTTGTAAAATCGATCATGTTATTAAGATTTGACGCAATGACCAGAGCTGTTACATAACATGGCAAATTATCATGAAGTTTAATGGAAAACAATTAGGGCCTGTGTTTTTTCTCTGCTTTTTTGCTTCTCCCAGGAGATTACATGGCTGCGGGAAGGGAGGAAGTGTTTAGTCAGGACTCTCCGCCCATCGTGAGTGTGGAGCAGGCTTGATGGACCTGCTGGTCTTTTCCTGCCCGTCAATTTCAGATGTTCGTACATCTTAGCACCAGCGCAAAATGGACGGAGTTGTGAAAAGGTGATAATGACAATTTTGTTTTTTTAAGATAAGAACGAGTGTTCAGACTTCAAAACAATGTTTTGATGAATTATGTGCATTTTAACAGGGGGTCATTATAAGTGGGCTTTGGTAGGGTTTTATTTCCCCACCCCCTTTCTTGGGGCTCCCACCATCCGCCAATCTGCTCCCGGACCTCCACAAGCCCTACAGGGCGTTAGTGTGTCCATGACACATACCCAAGACCCAGTGCTCTGCGACATGACGCTGTCCCTGTACTATTTCTGGGTGAGTTGCAATTTCCATTTACTGTTATCACTGTGATATATCAGGAGGGATTCGTGAGCAAAGGACAACAGCTGTTGCCCTTCATTATGTTTTCAAAGGTGACACCAGTCACCAGCCGAGCAGTTTCTGCTGCACTCACATTGTTTTACCTCAGATTTCCCATTTTTCAAGGAAAACACAACTGGGGTGAATTCTCTGTCTGGACACTTTTTTGAAAAGAACTATTTCTCTATATTTCTGCTTGTGGGGTAAATTGTACGGAATGTGGTTTTACTTGATGGAAGTCCTGATTAAACTATGGACATCTACATCAATAAACATTTTATAATTATGTTATGTCACTACACTAATAATCCAAAGGCCTGGACTAACAGAAATTCAGAGAACGTGAGTTCAAGTCCCACCATGGCAGTTGGAGAATTTAAATTCAGTTACAAAAAGCTGGAAGTTAACAACTGGAATCAGTAAAAGTGACCATGAAGCTGTCGGGTTGTCGTAAAAAACCCAACTGGTTCACTTTTTCCTTTAGGGAAGGAAACCTGCCATCCTTACCCAGTCTGGCCTATATGTGACTCCAGTCCCCACACCAACACGGTCGATTCTGATCGGCCCTCTGTTGCGGCCTAGCCAGCTAGTCAGTTGCACAAAGAAATTTGCAGAAGTTCGAGAAGAAGGTCCAGCGCCATCTTCTCACGGCAGCTAGGAATGGGCAATAAATGCAGCCTTGCCAGCGACACCCTTTAAACTTTTAAAAAATCAGATAAAAGGTAATAGCCTCAGTAATTGCGCAGTGCCTCGCTCTGCCATGTCCCTCCCAATCCACTAGAAGAAAAATACACTATTTATTGACTGGAATGCACAAAGCAAGGCTTTGAGTCATTAATGGGCAAAGTAACTTGCCAACCCACTGTGTAATTCCACTCATCCAATGTATCATCTATGGAACATACATGAAGGGATTACTCAGTTCCACACAGACTCTTTATTTTGCAACTGTGATGTTTGGTATCGCTAGTTTTCTCCATTTTATTCAGAAATACGCTTCCTTTCCACATCCGTTTAAAGTACTTTGCAATTTTAATTTGCTTTATTTTTTCATTCAGACTCCCACTTGATTCTCCCCGTTGTTCGTCCCATAGCTCCAAAGTTTTAAATACTAAAGTCTTGAAGACTTGTCCCTAGTCTTAAATTAAATTTAACTATTCAGTGATCACTGCAGCCTGAACATTCACCCACTTCCAGCTTACTTATCATTGCAAGAACTGTTGAACATTAAATCTAATATCATCTGCTCTTGTAACTTGTTAAACATGTTGTACTAAGAAACAGTCTCTTATTACCTCTACAAAATTGCTTATCCTACTACTCCTCCCCTTCAGTTGTCCCTGATCTCTCCACCTTACCTCCAGGATATTAAAATCCTTCATGATTATGACATTATGATTTCCCACAGACTCCTTTGGCTGTGTAAACAAATTCACTATTGAACTGTTGAACCAAGCTGCCAGTTAATAGCAGTTGCCAGTTATTACTTTGATCCTTTATGTCTTGCTTCTATCCAAATTGCTTCAAGCATCTCTTCCTCTGTTGTTTCTACCATTTTGATAGCTGTTATATCACCTTTTAATGTCACTCTTCTGCCGAGTTTGCTATGTCTATCTTTGTGAAATATGCTTACCCTCTAAGGTCAAGCTCTTGTCCATCTTCTGCTCTCAGACATGTTTCTGTAATGGCAATAATGCCAGCTGTGCATGCCTGGCATTCCTTAAGCTCTCTCGTATTTGAGGTTATCCTTTGACCCCTTCCTATCCTTCTTACATTTGCAATTCTCTCTTTACCCTGAACAACTTTACCTCCTTCTCCTTCTCAGCTAGCAATAGCCACCAGTTCACCTACTATGTCTCCCAGCTCCACAGCAGTCTCTAAGCAAAATGTTTCTGTGTAACTTTAGACATTTTTTTACTGCGTCATTTTCCTGTGTGCTGCGACAAGCAGAAAACACCAACTGACGGTATGGAAACATTGCAACTGTGGTGTCATTTTTGCCCTTTGACAATCAGGACTCAGAGAAATGACTGTTACCCTGGGCCAGTTGTTATTCGAAGTTTTCAGCCTCCACACCGGACTTGGTTTTAACCCCCCTTCTTGCCCAGCGAGAACGGGGCATCTGGAGGGGTTATGAAAAGGCCGCGTCGACTTACCGGCCTGAGGTCGCTCTGTTGCTGCCCGGTGCCATTTCATCATCGCCGACTTTCAAGTGGGCCGAGGCTCCCTCAGTACTGGAATGTCAGCCTAGATTTTGTGCCTCTGGAGTGGGACTTGAACCCACAACCTTCCAACTCAGAGGCGAGAACTGAGCCACAGCTGACACCTGAAGATGTTAAAAAATAAGCTTAATCTCGCCCCGCCCAAACAGCAGAAATGGGGACCAGAAACACTAACCATGTGGACGTTCACCAACTATAGACTCACTCAGTGCTTTCTATATCAACCATCTTGTTGTGAGTGACGAAAACAAAAATGCTGGAAATAAATAGCAAATCAGTGAGCATCTGCAACGAGAAAAGATAGATTAGCATCTCAGGCGCAGAACCACTCCTGTGTATCACTGGAAAATTACTGAGGACAAAACCAATTTTTTAGAGCAGTGAGAGCAACTGTAATGTTTTGTTTTTGTACAAAACATCAAAACAAGATAAAACTTGATGCTTCTGTGGTAACTTAAGAATACTGCCAGAACTGAAGGGATATTGCCAAAATTGAGGGGGTTCAACTATCAGGAAAGATTGAGCAGGCTAGAGCTCTTTTCCCTGGAAAAGAGAAGACTAAGAGGAGTCTTTAAAATTATGACAGTGTGAATGTGGAGAAACTGTTTCCACTCGTGGCTGAGTCCAGAACAAGAGGGCATAATTATCAGATAGTCACCAACAGATCAAGTAAAGGCGGTCACTAGGCGAGCTTGTAACCTTTTCTCCCGGGTTGCTCACGGATCAATCCTCAAATCCGGGAGATTCACGGACAATCTGGGTGGGTTGGCGACCCTTGTTACAAAGGGTTGTTCATTTAGCAAATGTTTTGCATAATTTCGTTATTCCTACTCCTCTCTCGCTCCTGATTTTCTCTTCCATTTCCTCCCCACGATTTGGAGGTCTGCAATACACCCCTACTAACGTATCTTTGAACTCCAATCATATTGACTCTGTCTGTACTCCTTTCATAGAATCATAGAAAGCTATGGCACAGAAAGAGGCCAGTCGGCCCATCGTGAACGTGTCGGCCGATAAAGAGCTTATCCAGCTTAATCCCACTTTCCAGCGCTTGGTCCGTAGCCCTGTAGGTTACGGCACCTCAAGTGCACATCCAAGTACTTTTTAAATGAGTTGAGGGTTTCTGCCTCTACCACCTTTTCAGGCAGTGAGTTCCAGACCCCTGCCACCCTCTGGGTGAAAAAATTTCTCCTCAGCTCCCCTCTAATCATACGAACGTATGAATTAAGAGCAGGAGTAGGCCATTCGGCCCCTCGAGCCTGCTCTGCCATTTGATAAGATCGTGGCTGATCTGATTGTGACCTCACACCTACTTTCCCGTCTACTATAATCTTTGACTCCCTTGTTAATCAGGAATCTATCTAATTCTGCTGTAAAAATATTCAATGACCCTGCCTCCACCGCTCTCTGGGGAAGGGAGTTCCACAGTCTCACGACCCTCTGAGAGAAAAAAATTCTCCTCTTTTCCGTCTTAAATGGGAGACCCCTTATTTTTAAACTGTTCTAGTCTCTTCCACAAGGGGAAACATCCTCTCGGCATCTACCCCTTCAAGTCCCCTCAGGATCTTATATGTTTCAATAAGATCACCTCTCATTTTTCTAAACTCCAGTGTATACAGGCCCAACTTGTCCAACCTTTCCTCATAAGATAACCCCCTCATCCCAGGAATCAGTCGAGTGAACCTTCTCTGAACCGCCTCCAAAGCAACGATGTCCTTTCTTAAATAAGGAAACCAAAACTGCACACAGTATTCTAGATGTGGTCTCACCAATGCCCTGTACAACTGTAGCAAAACATCTCTACTTTTATATTCCATTCCCCTTGCAATAAATTACAACTTTCCATTTGCCTTCCTAATCACTTGCTGCACCTGCACACTAACCTTTTGTGATTCATGTACTAGGACACCCAGATCCCTCTGTACCTCAGAGTTCTGCAATCTCTCTCCATTTAAATAATATACTGCTTTTCTATTCCTCCTGCCAAAGTGGATAAGTTCACATTTTCTCACATTATACTCCATCTGCCAAATTTTTGCCCACTCACTCAACCTATCTATATCCCTTTACAGATTCCTTATGTCCTCTTCACAACTTACTTTGCTACCTATCTTTGTGTCATCAGCAAATTTAGCAACCATACATTCGGTCCCTTCATCCAAGTCATTGATATAGATTGTAAATAGTTGAGGCCCAAGCACTGATCCCTGTGGCATTCCACTCGTTACATCTTGCCAACCTGAAAATGACCCATTTATGCCTACTCTCTGTTTCCTGTTAGCTAACCAATCCTTTATCCATGCTAATATGTTACCCCCTACACCATGAGCTCCATTAATCCTTCTACTAGTTACTTTAAATCTGTGCCTTTCTTCTCTATATCAACCTTCTTTACAGCATGTGTTTCCTCTTTTACCATTACTGCCCCCTTTCTTATCTTTTCTATGTCTCCTAAACATATTATATCCCAATATGATTATTTGTCCATTCACATACAGTTTGTAGCCTGATTTCTGTTAATGTTACGAAGTCTAGATCATCCTGTGAAATCGTTGCTTTCAGTCTCCCCCCCCCCACCCCCACCCCCGTTTATTTGTCCTCCACAATCGGTGGGCACCACTATATGCAATAATATCATGGTTTTATTGTGTAAGGTTCCTTTTGTTTTCGTTAAATGGGACTACGTTGTTTTATTTTAAGTGTTTTTTTAGTTTAATTGGACCACATGTTACATTATTGCCTTCATGGTTCCCTTCAAAAAGGGCACTTGAGAAGGTTAAGGGGAGATTTAATAGAGGTGTTCAAAATGATGAGGGGTTCTGAGAGAGTAAATAAGGAGAAACTGTTTCCACTGGCAGGAGATCGGTAACCAGAGGACACAGATTTAAGGTAATTGGCAAAAGAACCAGAGGGAAGATGAGGAGAATTTGTTTTACGCAGCGAGTTGTTATGATCTGGACGGCACTGCCTGAAAGGGCAGATTCAATAGTAACTTTCAAAAGGGAATTGGATATATATTTGAAGGGGACATAAATTACAGGGCTATGGGGAAAGAGCAGAGCAGTGAGACTAACTGGATAGCTCTTTCTGTGCTGTAAGATCCTATGATTGTGATTTCTGTCAGGTAACAATGGGGCAACTCAGTGCCACCCCTATTGATCCAATTAAAACAGGTCCTCGTTTTTTTGCCACACTGTATATTCTTTTCTAAAATAACCCATAAGGAGGTACTGGGTTGCCCCAGTATCACCAACTGAAAAACAAACAAAAGTGCCTCCCTTTTAAAGGGGCACAACTAATAAAGAAATTAATCTCAAAACCAAAGGAAACTTATGCACTTAAATAATAATGTTATTACTATTATCCACTCTGCCCTCCAGTCCCTGCGGTGCTCACCAGTTGCGGAAGGCCTCAAGCTTATCAGTGGACACCGTGCACTCCTTCTCCAAGGCCACTCAGGTGCGGACAAGGCCGCGGAAGAGAGGCAGGCTGCCGGAGCGACCACCCCCCAGGAGCCGCGTCTAACCTGAACCTGTGGATGGCCACCTTGGTCAGGCCCAGGAGCGGACCCACGAGGGGGTTGTCCGACTTGTCCCTCCCCACCGGGTGGCCAAAGATCAGGAGCGTGGGACTGAAGTGGAGCCAGAAGTTGAGCAACAGCCCCCTTCAAATAGTGGAAGAGGGGCTGCAATCTCTTGCATTGAATGAGAATGTGGAACACGGACTTATCCAGGCCTCAAAAGTCACAGTCTGTGTATTAGGAACAGGAGTAGGCCATTCAGCCCGTTGAGCCTGTTCCACCATTCAATGAGATCACGGCTGATTTGTATCCTAACTCCATTTGCCCACCTTAACTCCATATCCCTAAATGCCTTTAGCTGACAAAAAACTATCGATCTCAGATTTAAAATTATTAATTGAGCTCACACCCTCAGGATGAGGGGTCGGCTGTTTAGGACTGAGGTGAGGATAAATTTCTTCACTCAGGGGGTTGTTATTCTTTGGAATTCTCTGCCCCAGAGGGCTGTTGGATGCTCAGTCGTTGAGTATATTCAAGGCTGAGATCGATAGATTTTTTGGACTCTAAGGGAATCAAGGGACATTGGGCGGGAAAATGGAGTTGAGGTCAAAGATCAGCCACGATCCGATTGAATGGCGGAGTAGGCTCGAGGGGCCAAATGGTCTACTCCTGCTCCATTTTCTTATGTCCTTATCTACTGCTTTTTGTGGGTGAGAGCTCCACGCTTCCACCACCCTTTGCGTGAAGAAGTGTTTCCTAACTTCTCTCCTGAATGGCCTGGCTCCGATTTTAAGGTTATGTCCCCTAGCCCTAGACTCTCCCACCAGCGGAAAAAGTTTCTATCTCGGAACACATGCATTGTAACCCTTTCCATGTCCGGTTGTCACCACAGTAATTAGAGGGCATATTGGACACGGGACATTATTTAATTTGTTAAATTTCCTTTGTTTTTTATGATTTTGTTTTCTATTAGTTGTGCCCCTTTAAAAGGGGACACTTTTGTTAATTTTTTTTGTTTGGTGGCACTGGGGATATTCCAGTGTCTCCTTATGACTTTTATTAGAAAATACATGCATTGTAACCACTTGTGTAAGAAGCCGCAGCAACAGCAGAGCTTCAATCAATAATGTTGGTTACGTTCAAAAGCCGTCAACTAAGCCCTTGGTAACGATCGTATTATAGAAACAGGCCACTCAGCCCCTCAATCCTGTTCCGCCATTCAATTAGATCATGGCTGATCTGTATCCTAACTACATTTACCCGCCTTGGTTCCGTAACCTTTAATACCCTTGTCTAACAAAAATCCATCAATCTCAGTTTTGAAATTTTCTTTTGACCCCCAGCCTCAACAGCTTTTTGGAGGCTGCTCCTCAACTTCTGGTTGCACTTCAGTCCCACACTCCTGATCTTTAGCCACCTGGTGAGGAGGAGAGCAGGCAAGTCGAAGGACCTCCTCTTGGGTCTGCTCCTGAGCTTGGCCAAGGTGGCCATCCACAGATTCAGGTTAGACGCGGCCCATTGGGGTGGTCGCTCTGCGGTATTGCCCGCGCCGGGTTGGCCATGGAGACGGAACACGCGGTGTCCACTGGTACGCTTGAGGCCTTCCACGGTCGGTGGGCACCACAGGGACTGGAGGGCACAGTAGATAGAGGCAACAATATTTTTTAGTTTGCTAAGTTTCCTTTCCCCTTTGTAGGGTTGGGGTGTTTGTGCCACCTTAAAAAAAAGGGGGGCACTTGCTTTGATTTTCTTTTTTTTTGTGTTTTTAGGCCCCCCTTTTATAAGAAGGGGGGGTGTAGGGTGTGCTTAAATACTAAAAAACCAAATAAAACGAAACCAGGTATCAAATTAAAATTTTATTATCCCCGTCCAGGATGCACTCCAGCCCCTGCGGTGCCCACCGGTCGCGGAAAGCCTCGAGCGCACCGGCAGACACCGCGTGCTCCATCTCCAGGGCCACCCGGGCGAGGAGCATTCCGCGGAAGAGAGGCAGACAGTCCGAGCGACCGCCCCCACGGACCGCGACCAACCTGGACCTGTGGATGGCCACCTTGGACAGGCCCAGGAGCAGGCCCACGAGGACGTCCACCGACCTGCCCGCCCCCCTCCTCACCGGGCGGCCAAAGATCAGGAGCGTGGGACTGAAGTGCAGCCAGAACCTGAGGAGCAGCCCCTCCAAATAATCAAACAGGGCTTTGATTTTCTTTGGTTTGGGTCCATGATACTGGGGCAACCCAGTGTCTCCTTTTATAAAATGTAAGGAATCTTACAACACCAGGTTATAGTCCAACAGTTTTATTTGAAAATCACAAGCTTTCGGAGCTTTCGTCCTTCGTCAGGTGTGTGAAGGTTTCCATCAAAGCACCGCATATATAGTCACAGAACAATGCCTGGTGATTACAGATAATCTTTCCAACTGCCTGTTATCACATCTCGATGTGGAGATGCCAGTGATGGACTGGGGTGGACAAATGTAAGGAATCTTACAACACCAGGTTATAGTCCAACAGTTTCAAATAAAACTGTTGGACTATAACCTGGTGTTGTAAGATTCCTTATGTTATCACACCTCTGCATGGATGGTGTTCAGACATGGGGCTCGAATTTAGCAGGCCTGCGGGTTCCCAGCGGGTGGTCCTCCGGGAGCGTCGAAAACGCGAACGGCGAAATTAGTGGGTTGCCCACGCGATCGTAGCAGGCAATCCACTAATAGGATCCAATTACCTGCTCCTCCGGGGTCCACGGCGCTGGCCTGCGCGTCGGGCGGGCTGCGCATGCGCAGTACGATCTGTCAGCTGGAGGCTCTCGAGTTAAAGGGGCAGTCCTCCACTGACAGATGCTGCAACCAATGGGACAAATTGCAGCATGGAGCAGCCCAGGGGGAAGGCTGCTCCCAGTTTAATGATGCCTCACCCCAGATATCATCAGATGGGGTGAGGAGGAGGGGGAGGACACAGATCTTCCCCCCGGCGGGCGGGAGGAAGCGGCCTGCCTCTGCCACCAAGAAGGCCTGGCTCGAGGTGGCAGAGGGGGTCACCTGCGCCACCAACATATCGCCAACCTGCATACAGTGCAGGAGGCGCTGCAATGACCGCAGTAGGTCAGCCACAGTGAGAACACGAAGTCTTTCCCCTACACTCCGTCTGCCACAACACTGCCCCCACCCCAAATCTCCTTCAGCACCGCCAACACTATTCTGTCACATCACCCTTCATGCCCACTCACACCCCATCCTCATCTTACCTCCACCTACTCACCTCGCCAGTACTCATCCTGCCACTAACACGCGACCCAATCCTCATACAATCTCATGGCTCCATCCCATACTCACCCTCTCGTGCATCTCCCTCACGGCCAGCCTCACTCAACCTGCCACCACCTGTGCTGCAGCCACAGGGCATGCATCACATATGTGCAGTAGGCAGGGTAAGGCAAACGTCTCGTCAGCATGAAGGGGGTGCACAAGGGTGTCTGAGGGTTTGTCATGGGTGTTACCCATATTGAATTTCAGAGCCACAAACAGCACACATTATATTGACACCACCACTGCCATGTCTCCGCGAATCCTGTCCATTGTGTCCAATAATGCCCGCTCCTGGGTATCACTATGAGGACCCACCACTGATGCCACCCATCGTGTTACTGCAGAGTAGGTGCAGGTGTATTTGCAGGGCTCGTCCGCGCAGACAACTGAGAGACATCGGCGGTGTTGCCGGCTGCACCCTGGAAGGATGCGGAGGAGAAGGTGTGGAGGACAGTGGTGACTTTGCCAGCGACAGGTAAGCAGTTGGTGCTGGGGCCAGCCAGGAGCAGCTCGGCATGAAAGAGGCTGCAGATCTCCACGACTACATGCCGAGCGAATCTGCGCCTCCCTGTGCACTGCTGCTGGGAGAGGTCCGGGGAGCTGCGCCTCGGTCTGTGGACCCTGTGGCGAGGGTAGTGCCCTCTGCGACGCGTCTCTCTCTGCAGTAGCCCTCCCTCCTGCTGTGCAGGTGGGCGTGCAACCACACCGTGTTGGGGGGATCCACGTCTCTGCGGCGGACGGCGTGGACTGCGAGGCTGCTGGTGGTGGTCATGCTCTTCGTCCTCCGAGGGTGTCCACACACCACCCAACTGGCAGGTGTTGGTCTGAGGGGTTGTGCAGGGTAGGTGTGTGGGTCCTCGGACTGGGGCTGCGGTTTCGTGTCGGTCTGTCCTCTGGCTTGGCCGGGGGGTGGTGGGGGGCAGGGGTTGCCCTATGTGACGCGGTGGCCTCCTGCGTGGGTGAGGGCGCTCCCCCGTGGAGCGCACCTTGGCACCTGCCACAGGCTGCTGGCTGCAACACGCCTGGTTTGAAGGGTCCTGTTTCCCCCAGTGTGGGAAACTGACTGCTTTGAACGTAAAATCCCACACTTCCTCTTTTGACAGCTGCTTCAGCTCATTAACTGACCACAACGAGCAAGTTAAGTACTCTCGAGTGGAACCCCGCTGGCTTTAATTGCCTGCGGGATTCCCACCAGCGGGGCTTGCGCGCGCAGCCCCGCACGTCAGCGCGGTACCCGGAAGTGGCCGGGATTTCGTCCGAATCCGGTCACGTGATCGGAGATCGGGATTTTCGGGGCCCCCCCGCTGGAAACCCGCAGGTAACCCGACCCTAAAATCGAGCCCATGATGTGGAGATGCCGGTGATGGACTGGGGTTGACAATTGTAAACAATTTTACAACACCAAGTTATAGTCCAGCAATTTTATTTTAAATCCACAAGCTTTCGGAGGCTTCCTCCTTCCTCAGGTGAACGATGTGGAAACCATCGTTCACCTGAGGAAGGAGGAAGCCTCCGAGAGCTTGTGAATTTAAAATAAAATTGCTGGACTATAACTTGGCGTTGTAAAATTGTTTACAGGTGTTCAGACAGGGGAACATTACACCTGAGACCACTGAATACGCAAGCGGTCAGATTACAAAGACAGAGAGAGAGAGAGAGAGACAAAGAATGGCCAGTTGTATTAAAAACAGATAACTTATTTCTCCCCCCACCCCCCCCCCCCCACTGATGGGGTTACATGTAGCGTGACATGAACCCAAGATCCCGGTTCAAGACCCAAAATCAACAGCTTTTTGGGGGAGAGTTCCAGATTTCCACTCCCATTTGTGTGAAGAAGTGTTTCCTGCCATCACTCCACGCTCTGATTTTAAGGTTATGCCTTAAGCAGCCCCCTGTTTACCTGCCAGCCTCTCTCTCTCTCTCTCTGTGTGTGTACTGCAACACATCCATTGGCACCACTTTCCACATCGTTCACCTGAGGAAGGAGGAAGCCTCCGAAAGCTTGTGGAATTTAAAATAAAATTGCTGGACTATAACTTGGTGTTGTAAAATCGTTTACAATTGTCAACCCCAGTCCATCACCGGCATCTCCACACCATGACTTGTGTGAGAAGCAGCAACAGAGTCAATAAAGTTGGTCGGGTTCAAAAGCCGTCAACCCGGGGCCTTAGTAACGGTCGTAAAAAAAAGCGAGCCCGTTGCCATTAGCAACGGGGGGATGATGGCGTCGGCGGAGGCCGAGGAGCAGCAGGCGGCCGCCGCCGTGTTGCAGGCGCTCGGCCGCCACATGAACTGCCTCAGCCACGAGAGCAAAAGCTCCAGGAGACGGGCCCTCGAGTGCATCCGCGCCGGGTCGGTGGAGAAGCCGCTGCCCAGCGGCGTCCTGCAGCGGCTGCTGGCCGCCCTCCTGCGGCCTCTGCTCCAGTGCCTGTCCGACCCGGCCGAGCGGTGCCGGGAGCTCGCCGCCCACACCCTGGCCGACTTCATGCGCGCCGTGCCCCGGCCCCACGAGGCCCTCCCTTACTTGATCCCCGCCGCCGTGCAGCGGCTGGGCCTGCAGGAGGTGACCGAGCCGGCCGAGGAGCTGCGCCTGGCCCTGGTCGAGCTGCTGGTGCTGACCGTGGAGGTGTGCGGCAAGAAGCTGGGCTCCTACCTGGACGACGTGGTCAAAATACTGCAGAGAACCATCGTCGACCCGTTTCCTGAAGTCAAGAAGAAGAGCTGCGAGTGTGCGGCCAAGTATGCGAAATGGACACCTGGTAAGTGTGTAGGATTTGGCCCCCTTTGACCAAGCTCAGGGGCAGAACATGGGTGGGATTGTGGATTGAGTGCTTGTATCTGCCTTGCTGCTGAATCAAAATTCACATAATTAAAAGGCTGCACACCATAAGTCACAGAAACCAAGTGGGATATGGGCAATGCCACCATATTGGCAGTCGTATATATCTAGCCACACCTTGGTTGGTCTCTTTCCCCCGTATTTCTCTGGCACCCTCTCTTTCAAGCACCTCACCCTGTTCCAGCCTTTAATTGAAAACCCTTGTGTATAGCTGGATGCTAATAGGACATCCTCACCTGAGAGATCCTCTTCTCTCCTCTCTTAGCCTCTACGCTTAACTCCTCATCTCATTCTTGGTGACTTTTTACACCTAAACCTCCTGCCCCACCTTCCATCTGACTTCTCTTCTCCTATGCACGACCCTAGGGGGTGGTGGAGGCAGATTCAATCATGGCCTTCAAAAGGGAACTGGATAAGTACTTGAAAGGAAAAAATTTGCAGGCCTATGGGGATAGGGCAGTGGAGTGGGACTAGCTGGATTGCTCTTGCATAGAGCTGGCGTGGACTTGATAGGCCAAATGGCCTCCTGCCATGCTGTAACTTTTCTATGATTCTATCCTCACTCAGCCCCACCCTCCATATAAATTCTCCCACCCATTGATTTGGCCACCCCTTTGGCCTTGCCATCTCTTGTAGCCTCTCTGCTACCAAGATCCTGATCACTAACCAGGTGATCTCACATTTTCTTGCCTTCCTTGCCATTCACATCATCTTATTTCCCTTTCTCAACCTCTCCCCTAATCGTCACAGGTGAAAAACACTCCCAAGCTCAAATCTCAAGCTCCCAAACTCTTGTTTGTCTATCCTGGCTGCCATCCACGAAACACCTGCTATTATGGGCTTGCCCTTTGTCTCTACCTTTGGCACTTCTTGCTCCCTCCAAATCACTCACCATCTTTCCCCCTCCCCCACTTGCTGTTCCCCTGGTGTGGTTCCCATCTTTGTTTGCTCAAATCAAAGGGCTGTAAACGCAAGTACCTGGTGCATACCTGGTGCATATCTGGTCTAGTTATCCATTGCCAGATCTGGCACTACCACATCAAGTATTGCCACATCTCGCTCTCTTTAACCAAAACTGTCTACTACTCCAGGATCATCCTGGAGGGCAAGTAGAACCCTAATTTCCCTTTCTTCCCAGCTAACTGCCTCTGCAAGTCCCTTTCCTTCACTCCCTCCACCCTCATCTTGAACACCAGATGCAGAGAGCTCATTGATTTCTTCATCTTAAAAAGATTGAGACCATCCGTGCAGCTGCTGATAATTCCTCTTCCAACTCCGCCTACTCCCAACATCCCTCACCCACTCTAACCCTGATTTCCCCATCACTCTGCAGATTTTCTTCCATCTCCTATGGCCTTCTCACCGTCCATCTCCTCCATGAGATCAACCTTCTGTTCCATCTCCACTGATTGTCTTACCACTCAACTTCCTCTCCTGCCTCCCAGCTGGCTGACATTGTTAATGGTACCCTTACCTCAGGAACGATCATCATGTTCTCCTCAATAAAAAGCCTTCAACCATTTGTCCAGCTACCGATCCTTCTCTAATCTCTCTTCAAAATTTTGAAACATGTCATTACTTCCCAGCTGTCCCCATCTCTCTTTAAAAATTCCTGTTTGAATCCCTCCACTGTGACTTCTGTCTTTCTTACAGCATTGAGATGGCCCTTGCTAATCTCAAATCTTGTTTTCTCTGCAATGTTTGACATAGTGGACCATGCTGTCCTCCTCCACTACTTTTCCATTGACCATCTCCAAGAGACGGATTTCTCTTCCTGCCCCTCACTGTCGTCTCCGGAGCCCTCCAAGGTTCTCTTCCTCATCTGTGTGCTGCCCCTTGGCGACAGCAGACACGGATCCAGCTTCCATATGTATATATGATGACACACGGCTCAGACGCAAACAACATTCTCTATGACCTCCTCATCCTTGCTGCAGTCTTCAATGCAGTTGACCACACCATCCTCCTCTCCTCCAAGATCTCTCCTCCATTGTTGTGCTTAATGGGTCTACCCTTTCTAAGTTCCACTCTTACCTATCCAGTTGTAGGCAGAGCATCTCTAGCAACGGGTTCTCTTCCCACCTCTGCATCACCACCTCCAAAGTCCCCAAAGGATCTATTCTCGGCTCTTCCTTTTCCTCGTGTATGTCCTGCCCCTTGTGACATCATCTGCTGACATGGCATCAGCTTCCCATTTAAACTGATGACAGCCAGCTTTACCGCTGCACCACCCCTCTTGACCCTTCCACTGCCTTTGTGCTCTGACATCCAATCATCCAATCTTGAATGAGCTGTAACTTCCTCCAACTCAGCATTGGGAAGACCGAAGCAGTCACCTTGGCCCCCACCACAAACTCCATACCCTTGAAATTGCTGCCATCCACTTCCTTGACCAGTGGCTCAGGCTGGATCAGATTGTTTGCAACCTTGGTGTTTTCAACCTCAAGCTGAGCTTCAGACCCATATCCTCTCCATCACAAAGACTGCCTACTTCCATCTCTGTAACATTGCTCTCCTCTGCCCCTACCTTAGGCCCCCCTTCTCCCCCCACCCCCCCACTGAAACTCACATCATTTTATTATCTCCTGACTCGATTACTCCAACGGTCCTCTGGTTGGCCTCCCATCCTCCACATACGTCAGCTCACCTAAAGCTCTGCTACCCTCTTATGCCACTCATCATTGCCCCCCCACCCCACCACCACCAATCCTCATTAACCTACAGTTGCTCCTGTCCCCCTGAAATTAAAAATTCTCATTCTTGTGCTTAAATCCCTCCAGACCTCACCCTTCCCTATCTGTAACCTTCTCCAGCCTTACAATCCCCCCCACCCAAACTATCCATTCTTCTGACTCTGCCTTGTTATGCATCCCCTCCTCTGTTCACCCCACTACAGGCGGCTGTGTGTTCTGCCACCTTGGTCCCACCCTCTGGAATTCTCTCCCTACATCCTTCCACCTCCCTCTCCTCCTCCTTTTAAGACCCTCCTTAAATTCCACCCCTTTGACCAAGTTTTTAATTATCCTACCGAAACTCTCCTTTGGCTTGGTGCCTCTTTTATCCTCGTGCCTCTATGAAGTACCTGTAGAGATGGATATCTATGATAATGGCTATAAATCCACGTTGTTGTACTCTATAATTCTGTGTGAATGCTGGTCCAGTGCTCCCAGATGATAATGAAAGGTTCATAGGGGTAGAGATGCCATTCAGCCTGTTGAGCATTTTAACATGTAGGTGATGTATTGGTGGGGATCCAAGAATGGAACATACTAGCGAAGACTGTGTGCAATAGAAGAGGGACCATTAGGGGAAATGTAAAGACCAGATTGGGACAGATATGATTGGAACCATGAGAGGCTATTGCCATGGAGATGGACCACAGAAGAGTGTGTCTCATTCATTGTTGAAGATGGCAGAGTTGGCAGATTGAAGTTGGAGCAATGAGGCACCTGAATCCACAGAATGGAAACGTCTCTTAAATATTTGGCTCCACTGTATCTGGATGGTGCGGGCTTAATGGGCCTGATTGCCTCCCCCTTTCCCCCCTCTCTTCGTATATGTCTTGTATTCTACTGTTTCAGCTACATTGGCTTTGTTGCTTGCTGCACTATAGTGACTGGACATGTTAAGTGCAAAGTATAATGGCCTTCAATCTCTTCCTCAACTATTTTGATCTGGAAGTCAGTTTTATCTCTGGCATTCTACGGATCGAATGAAGCAGACAAAACCAGAACATTGGGTGTACGGTAACATATATGTTTATTTTAAGAACACTGAGTCAGCCAAATGAAGGGAAGAGTGCCCACCTGATAAGCATTTGTGAATTGTGTGCAGGATTAGAAGAGGGGGAAAATCATATCTCAGACTAAGTGGTTTACAAAAGCTTAAAAATATCAGTCGTGTAAGATTGTGTTATGGTATGAAATGAATGTTGAACTTTGCAAGAAACAAATACTTCAAAAATGTCTTCAGAGACATTCCAAACTAGGTCTATGGATGCAGATATAAACGTACTGCCATTAACCTCTGGAAATAGGCATGCATTCACCCAGTCACTGATGTGAAAATTCAGGGAGATGAGTGTTGACAAAACTGTTTCGCAAATAGTGGCCAAGTCCCACAGTTCGCAATGGAGCCAGAGCCATTACCGTGCTTCCAAGATCTTGGTTTAGCTGGACTCTGAACTCTGAAGGGAGTGTGGCTTGGCACGATGTTACTTACCTGCCTGGAGAACGGTTGAAGGCAGTTTTTAAAAAATGGGACAAAATGCACAGTTTTGGCAGGGAAGCCTAATTCCAAGCATATTGTACTCGAACAAATATTTTCCTTTCAACTTAATAACCATTTTAATAATTGTAGACTACAACTTGTGGACGTGTGCCAGCAACAAAGCAATGCAACAAACACTTGAAACGGAGCTGGCTGTTTCTGGATGTCTGCAATGGCATAGCAACTGCAAAGCATTCTGTCACATCTATGTGATATTTCTGGCAGCAAATGTTGAGAATCTTCAACGTATTTGGATTTAGCTGAGCTGCAGCTTTGCAAAGTATCTGAGTTTGTGACTATTCACCTTAAAATGACATTCTTGTTTTGAGAACCTATTGTGGGATAAATGGTTCTTCCAGTTTACATGCAAATGAGCAGTGATATGTGGTCATAACTTTTGTGATGCTATTCACCCTACGTTGATCTTAATGAAAATAGTTTGCCGTTTCACTGGTCGTGTAACGTAAAACTAAAAATCTGATTTGAAAATAAATCCTAATAAAGTAAACTTGCAGTGTCAATTGCATGCAGCCATTCAACATGTCCGAGTGTTTTGATCAGATTTTTATACTACTTGTAAAAGTGACTGACACTTGCACTTGTGGAATAAGAATCTTTGTCATATTTCAAAATGTCTCCATGCTGAGTCTATGAATGTATTTTAATTAATTCCATTGCCAATACCCAGAGGTGCCACATTGGAAAAACTCCATCATAAGTCAATTTGCAGCAGTTTTTCTACATTAATGACCCGTAAGTCATGAAAGGTCTCTGCCAGTTTTTGTTTCTGTATGAATAGGGTGGTTTAATGCCACAGAAGAGTGCGGTTGAGATTTGAAAGCTACTGCTGAGCTTACCATGGGACAGTGCCACTGGGATAGTTGCAAGTAAAACTCAGCAGACCATTCACTGAAAATGGGCCAATTTGTTTGTGAAGGAGTTTACCTTTACTCTTGTTTGTTTGTGTGATTGCTTTTTTTAAAAAAAGGAACATTAGTGTTTTTTTTAAAATAAAAAGAAAATCTGTCAAAAGTCACTGTGCAACTCAATGGAAGAAAAAAACCAGTATGATGGCAAACTAAAATTGACTTCTGATGAGACAGGAGGGGGAAAACCCTCCTCCTCTCTATCATGCTAGGGAGTCATAGATAATAAATGGGAAAGATTGCAGATAAAAGATCATTTGTGTGTAATGACTTCTGGGTAAAATTGGACTGTATTCACTCAATTTTATTTCCTTCTTTATAGAAACTTTTCACATGCAGTCTGAATCTCTAATAAAACCACTGATGCAGACCATCTCCCACCAGCATTCAAAGGTCCGTGTGGCAGTCATACTGGCAACAGGAACAGTGATTCAGTGTGGCAATGGAAAGTCTGTGGATGATGTTATCTCTCATTTGGCACAGCGTCTTTTTGATGATGCACCACTGGTGAGGGGAAATTCTGTTTTCTCGTAAAATCATCAGTATTTAAATGTGACAAAGGATGCAAGTGTTGTGCTGGTTGCCTTTATTGATGTCAAAAATAAAATGTGTCTTGTTGCAAACTAGTTACAAACGTTACACTATGTTTAAGAATTACAGGGTACATTTTGCACTTTCCCAGCTTAATAAACAGAATTTCAAGGGCTGAACACACAATTTTCCATAATGTGTTTCTAGTGGGTGAGGCTTCATTCCCAGGAGTGCAGATGTGAAGTACTGTATTTACCCTTCCATTTACTCTAATTCTTCATTCAGTTAATTGAACACAGTAGAGAATTCTTCCTTCTGATTAATAGGTGAAAATAGGGTGTACTATTTTTTTTAAGCATATACATTTTCCTTCCCCCAGCTTTCCACCCTGTCCTTCTGAAGGCACTGACTCATTCTGGGATATGGATCCATGGGCACTAAGCAGCCCCCCTGATGGTATACCTTTCCCACATTTGCACTTTGCAGGGCAGTTACTGAATAGTGACCAGAAGCAGGAACCCTGATTGTTTTGTTTCTCTTCCTCCCCACCCAGGGGACACTGAAATCAGTTCTAGCACAATACTGGTTCAGTTTTTTTAAAAGTACATTATCCAACTGACATAATCTGACCAGTTATTTTACAGAAATAAAAACAGAAAATGCTGTAAATACTCAGCAGGTCAGGCAGCATCCATGGAGAGAGAAACAGAGTTAACGTTTCAGGTCAATGACCTTTTGTCAGAACCGGAAGAAGTTAGAGATTTAACAGTTTTTAAGCAAGTGCAGAGCTAGGGGAGGAGAGGAAAGAACAAAGGGGAAGGTCTGTGATAGGGTGGAGGGCAGGGACATTACCACCCCCTTTGCCTTGCACCATCATCCCTTTTGTCATTTAATCACTCCTGCCCTCTGCCCTATCACAGACCTTCCCTTTTGTTCTTTCCTCCCCCTTTTTTTTTGCCTTGTTCTGTACTTGTTTAAAAGCTGTTAAATCTTGACCTTTCGTCAGAACTGAAAGAAGTTAATCAACCTGAAATGTTAACTCTGTTTCTCCCTCCGTGGATGCTGCCTGACCTGCTGAGTATTTACAGCATTTTCTGTTTTTATTTCAGATTTCCAGCATCTGCAGTATCTTGCTTCAATTATTTTACAGTGTTGCTGCTTGTAAAACACTGTATGCTATTGTAACATTAAATTACTTGGATCGAAATGGACAGCAAGTTCAGGTGTTAGCCTTGATTCAGTGGTAGCACTCACCTCTAAGTCAGAAGGTTGTGGGTTCAAGCCCCACTCCAGAAACTTGAGAGCACATAATCCAGGTTGACACTTCAGTACTGAGGGAGTGCTGCACTATCGAGGGTGCCATCTAATGGATGAGCAGTAAGCTCAAGGCCCCATCTGCCCCCTCAGGTGGACGTAAAACATCCCATTGCTACTATTCAAAGCAGAGCAGGGGAGTTCTCCCCAGTGTCTTGGCCAATATTTATCTCTCCACCAATATCACGTTTAAAAAAAAAGATTATCTGGTCGTAAGCACATTGCTGTTTGTGGGACCTTGTGTGCAAATTGGCAGCTGTGTTCTTGAATTACCTATCAAATCTCTGGATTTTTCAGAGCATTGTTCACTGTTTTCTGGATCATTCTAATTTTCCTTAAGTTTAACAGAAGTAAGATAGGTGAGTGTGTGTTCATATATTAGAAGTTAAATTTATTACTGTGTTCAAAAGAGAATGTTGAATCTGTCTGTCTATAAAAGAATAGGTAACCGGCTGCAGTTGGACATATTCATTCTTAGTTTTGATACCTGAAAACAAATATGAGGACACATTGTGTGCCTTTGCCCATTACATATAGTGAGTGCAAGTATTCTATCTCTGTCCTTTTACTCTTTTTTTACGTTATGCTCAATTATGTCCATACCCCATTTCTTCACTTGTACTGCTTCCCATTTTCCCCCTCCCCACAATACACTTTGTGATTGAAAGTACTTTCTTCCTGGATCTATTGCTCAAATCATGTGTTATTTGTCCCTTTTTAATGTACCTGGGGGTTGTGAGGGCTTAGTTTTTAAAAAAAAAATAAGAGCACAGCAAAAATAAAATAGCAGAGGAGATGGGGAGGTAGACGAGGAAACCCAAAGACAGAGGCAAGATCCTGAACTGGTTGGATATATTTGCCCAGAATTTGCTGGGAAAATAACATCCAGTTTAATGCACACGCCGTTATTAGTGCGTAAATAAACCAGCAATTTGTGCCGAGGAAGAGATACACCGTGAGTTGCGAATCACCACAAATTGCTGGACGATTTGCCCCACTCCGCTGTTAGCCTTGAAAACGGGATCTCGCCGTCAGTCTCCCCATGTTTTCAAGAAATTACTACATTTGTGCCGTAACTCCGAATTGAATTCAGTGCAGAAAGTTAGGGCTGGTACTTAATGACGTAAGGACCCCTTTAATGACTAGATTTATGTTCCTGCAATGCCACTCAACTTCTCCAGCCTGGAAAGGGAATAATTGAAACTGTGGCGTCTCATTGCTGCAGATTGTAAATTGTTCCTACAAGTTTTTAAAATTTAAATTTAATTTTTTTTTCTTGCTTTTCCTTTCTGTCTCTTTTTTTCTCTTTCTCTCAATCTCTTAATTTGTTCGTATATTCCTGATTAACAAGGGAGTCAAAGATTATAGTAGGTAGATGGGAAAGTAGGGTTGAGGTCGCAATCAGATCAGCCATGATCTTATCAAATGGCAGAGCAGGCTTGAGGGGCCGAGTGGCCTACTCCTGCTCTTAATTCGTATGTTCGTAATCCAATCTTTCTTTCCCTCCTTATTTCTCTTCCTGTATCTAATTAAAATTGCACATTTGTTCTTATTTTTCTATATTTCCATTATAAATGCCTATATTCACATTTATTCACATTTATAATCGAAGTGTCTACATAAACTTGTCTTGCTGCAATTACACCCTCCTGCCAATGGTAGATAATTACATATTTACTTATTCAAAAATGTCTTGATTCACTATAGATTATTTACCTATAATAACTGTTATTGCTATGTGATTTTGATATCCTCTGACTGTTGCCATGCACTACTGGGAAGGGCTAAGTATATGAAGTTTTCATGTTGGGAGGTTAAGTTACCTCTTTCCTAGGTTAGTAATTGTGATAAAATAGTGTTGTCTGCTGCTGACAGCACCGTTCTATCATGATTACTGATCAAGGACAGAAGTAACTTAACTCCCAATGTACAGCAAAAGGAACAGTTGTTGACTACCAACAATACAGTTGTTCACAGCTTCAAGCTACAGGCCCGCGGCCAAAAACTGTAAGACTGATGAACTTTGCAACCTAGACAAAAATGTCTAAGACGTATTATAAATGACTACTAGAAGGGAGTGATTTCTAAATTGTAATCTATTCCTGGTATTTAGATCTTGTGGTTTGACATCAGTTCACATCATTCTCAGTGAGATTGCAAATTTGTAATAACTATTTGCTTTATATAGATGGGGAGAAAAATTCAGAGAATAAGATTAAGCTTGACGGATACACTAGGTAGGCTGGAGAGATGTCGATTAAGTTTGGAAGTGAAAATACTTTCGGCAGGTTAACATTTGACTTGCGTTGACAAAGTTGGCCTATAAATTGTCTTATTTTTGTATCTTTTGGGTCATATAGATGTTGAGAACATAGGAACTGTATTAGTCCATTCAGACTCTCGAGCCTGTTCTGCCATTCAATTGGAGCATAGCTAATCTGTATTTTAACTACGTCTACCCGCCTTGGTAGGACAGATGCTGGGTGTAGTCTAGCTGGGGTCAGCAACTTATCTGTGGGGCATTTTCATGGGAGGGATAATTTTTTTTTTAGATACAACAATCTTTATGGAGGAGTGAAGGATACATACAAGTAGGATTATACGTTCTAAAATTCTAGTTAATGCAGTGAATTACAATTTAAAATTTTGCACCTTGGAACTAAACCAGGTACGCCAAGCTGTTACTGAAGTAGTGGGGAGCTGGCTGCTGGAGCTCAGGGATCGCTACTCTTATTTCTACAAACTCATCCCTCTTCTGTTGAGTAGCTGCAATGATGAGATTTCTCAAATCAGGTAAAAGTACTGAACTGCTCTTAAAAAGCTTGTATTTTTCTTTGGATTTTTGCACAAAAATTTATAGACTAATGTTTTGGTAGTGCAAATTATTAACAAACATACCTTTTTATTTGATGACTTCTCAATGGGTTCTGTAATGCTAAACAAAAAACTGTTCCAAAGTAAGGCTTTGTTGTGAAGATATTATTTTCCCATGTATATGTAAACAAATGTAAGTAAATATTTATATTCAATTTCATTAAATTTCTGCCTTAGAAATTGTGGCACTCCAAGTCTTCTCCTGCCTGAGTATTGAAAGTGCTTTCAGGACATTGGAGTAAGAATGTGATCCAGTGATGTTTACAAATTACTTCTCATATTCCATGTTTGTGATCTGTGTTCTAAATAAACTTTGGAAGAAATTTTGAAGTTTCGTCTGACCTTGTAGAAAACTGCATTATTTTATTCCAACTACATTACTACCTGGCCAAAGTTACAGGGCATATGTATTCCATAAGATAGCCAGGGTCTGAAACTAATGATTGAGCACTTCAAAGCTCAAATTACTTTTTTTCCCTTCTATTGCATATGAACTACTTCATATTAATGTGGCTTCAGTTTCTTATTAAAGGAGCAATGTTTTAAATTTGTGGCTATATTTTAGGCTCAGATAGAAAACATGGTAGTGTTTGCAGCCTGTTTTAGCCAGTCCAGTTGTTAAAATAAATTATAGATGATACTACATGCAAGACCGAGGAACAGAACTTTTTTCTGCTGTTTGAGGTTTGTAATAAGTGTGATGTTTGCAGCAAGTCTAGCCCCTCCCACTCTACTGAGAAATAAAAATGGTGGTCATAGCAAACTCCCTCTCTGATCAGGAACTAAAGATAACTTTTTATTTCTAAAATTACAAACAACAGCAGTGTTTTTATTTTGCAAAACATTTTGTTAAGGAGCAACATTCCATCAAATCAGTGAAGCCCTAGCAAGTGTTAATCAAGATGTACTGTTTCCTTTATATTCTCAGGCACCCTGGTGCAGTGGCTTGACTCACAGCATGCTCCAATATCTCATCAGGAAATCAGGATGTATCAATAGATCAGTCAAAAATAGTACAAGCGGTGAAGAAAACAACAAAGATGATTCAGAAAATTACTTTAAAAAAATTAAATTATCTGTTAATTGACCAGCAATAAATAGCCACCCAAAATCAAAATGAAGCGTAACAGTAACCGAGGCTTCAAAGTGCTCAGACATTAGTTTTAGACCCTGGTTATCCAATGCAATGGGGCAAGTAAGAAGAGCTGAGAAATGAAGGCAATCAATTTTAAAAAGCATGACTGAGGAAAAACTCAAAATGAACAAGTGCGTATATTTTTGAGGAAAGGAAATTTGATGAAAGAGGAGAGAGGCGAGAACAAAATTATGTACGTAAACACTAGCAGCTTCTAGTGGTGGGAACAAGTAATGCAGTGTTGAGATATCACACAGTATTTCCATTCATTCATCAGGCTTTTCATTGGCATTTTTGTGTTGGCTCAGACCCAAAACACACTGGTCTCCAGACCTTGGTCGAGTGGAATTTTCAACCCTAATTGACCTATGAAAGTAATTTGTACTTTGTGTACTGCCACCTTGTTGAAAACAAACTTAAATTGCTGATAAAAGGTACTAACACATTAATAAATAAAACGGTCATGTTTTGATCTTAGTTTATTTAACTCTCTTGTGTTTGCAATGCAGGGAGTTGGCCTCTGATTACTGGAAGAAAGTTGGACTCCAGTGGCAACAGGAGAACGAGGAGGATCTTAAGGATAAGCTTGATTGGTCAGCCCCACTCACTGTTCACTACCCTGCAGGTGGTAGGTGGAAATTTTACATTTTAAAGTATCTATTAATTGGTTGGAAAAGCCCCCCTCCCCATGCAACGTGAAGTATTCCACACAACGTTCTATACAGTGGACAGTGTATCTGTATGTAGAATAGTAGTTTGATGTTACTTCTATTCACAACACAAATATGCTAGTACAGTTTGCAATCACAGTGCAATAGTTGTGCATATAAGCAATATTAATGATACTTAATGATCTGACATGAAAATTCACAATTTCTGTTCTTGTGCAATCATTATTTTATCTTTATAGCTGGGTGTGATCACAGTCCACTAACTGTAAAAGAGAGTGTTATTCAGACTGAAGTTTTTCTCCTTTTAATCTTTTCACAAAATGATCAGATTGTTAAAGTAGAAAAATCTTGCCTAATATTTGTAAATGCTCAACCATTGTACAGTCCTCTATATAAAAACCGTTCTGCAGTGATCAAAGGAGTTTGATATACAGTTTAAATTGGAGGATGTTTTAGCTGAGTACGGGCCCCTTGTGTCCACATCCACAGTACTTCAGTCAACACACTGAATAATTTTACTGATAAGTGTTTAAAAGTTTCACTCATTATCGGCAGCAGTTTATAATCTAATGTAATTTCTCTCGTGTCCTTTCTTGCTTTTTTTTCCGCGCTCTCTGCTTCACACACTGACCTGTGTAGTTCTGCCTTTGTCTGACACTTTGTCATGAGTTTTCAAATCCCTTTCCATCTCTTTTATGAGACACAGCCTTGATACCGAGGTAGGAGGCAAATGAGAGATAATTAAACAGGTCCTATATTTAGACCCAAATTACCAGGCAAGCTGGGTGCAAAATGGCTTTTTCTGCTGCGCCTGAGCAATTTGCATGTACTGGTGCCTCCCAAATCATCATCTTTCTTGCCTGAAATATAGTTATGAAAAGAACTCTGATCCAGCAACTGTGTTGCTTACAATTCAGCTGAAGTATCAAACTATTAAATTGTACACTCCAAATAAGGTGGCACAATACAATCCAACATTGGCACCTTGTGTAATAGTATATTGCATTTATATAGGTGCCATTTCTTCCTCACAATGCTCCTTCCATTGCTGTTAAGTTTTTGATGACTTCTTGACACTTGCGTACTCTAGTGACAGCTTGGGTTTTGCTGGAGAACACAAAATGCATCTGGTGGGCTAGCAGTGGGACAGCTAAATTCTTGGAGATAGGCCCATGGAGCTTTTGCTGATTGTTTAGCCACATGTGATTTAGGAGGATAAGTATCACCTTTCCAATTTTGAACTTGGTGTGAATTCCATATTCTGCAAGCACTTTGGGTATTCCTCTATTTGGGCCCCTTCTGCTTGTCTCTTCTTCCTCAACGAGATAACAAGGCACATTAGGAGGGTCATTCTTGTGGCTTAGTAGGGAGCGCTGAAGATTTTGACAGATGCGTGATGGCTGATAGGATTAGATGAAGAGGGTTGGATGGAGGCTTGTATCAAGCATAAAAACTGGCCTGGACCCAGTTGGTGTGAATGGCCTGTTTCTGTGCTGTAAATTCACTAATTCTCCTTTTTTGATTGATAGAGTACACATTTTGTGCTCCTTGATTAGTCTAATTCATTCCTCCACCATTGTACTGTGGGGATGAGCAGCAACAAAGATGGGTACCTTGGTTTTGCACCATTTGTTCCTGTAGATAGATCTGATCTTACACCAGGGAACCCCAAAGGCAGGTCTAGGGAGTGAAAATTAGAAAATGGACGAAGGTTCGAACAACGTCTTGAAGGAAAATTTATCTTGCATCACCTTTTAGAAAGTCCCTTATGGGTAATATGATATACCTGCTTCCACCAAGAAAAAGAAGAAACTGTGTTCTTTTTTTCTTCTCTGGAATTTGAAATGAAAACACTAGAAGCCACCCATGCAAACAAAAACTGCTCAGACCTCATGGTCATTGAGACTAAACAGGTGCAAGCTCATTACTCTTAAACCAGAAACTAGAATTTATGCTGTTCTGGGTCAAACCTCAGTATTTTGAATTGGAAGATGAGCTGTGCAGACTGTTCATGCATCAAGGGTGATAAATAGAGGTGGGTAGTGAGCTACCCTAGGTATTCAGTTCCCTTCCAGGAGAATTTATAGGCAATTGCTAGAAATGTTAGCCTTTTGGGGAATCTTATAACATTTACAAATTGCAATGTTTCATGGAGTAGGGACGGTATTACGATGTTTGTTTTCCTTTTGAATTCATTTACCTCCGCTTCAGTTACCTGTCTGGAAACTCTTTGTAACAATTTATTGAACCGGAGGGGAAGGGGGAAGCAAATTGATTCATTGTCTGCTTGCAGAGGCCGGGGAGTTCTGTTCCTATCATCCCAGGCCAAGAGCAAAGATAGGTGACCTGGTGTCATCCTAGAATATTGGATTGGATAATGTTCCATGTGTTGTCTTCATCCATCCTCCATATCCACACAGCTGTTGTGGCAATCATTGGGTCTGCTGGTAATCTTTAGAACAGGTCTTTATTAAATTGAATTCCAGCAACTTCATAATTGAACCACACTAGCCAGTTTGTGTTATATTAACGTAAACTATGTTGTGTAAAACTGGCCTGTTTGGCAGTTTGCAGGGTGGGCGGGGTGGTGGGATAACTGGCTGTACAGGAGTTGCAGATTGCAAAATCTTCCACTCGCTGATCAACAGCCTCATAGATTTAAGGTGAGAGGGGAGAGATACAAAAGGGTCCAGAGGGGCAGTTTTATCACTCAAAGGGTGGTGAGTGTCTGGAACGAGCTGCCAGAGGCAGTAGTAGAGGCGGGGACAATTTTGTCTTTTAAAAAGCATTTGGACAGTTACATGGGTAAGATGGGTATAGAGGGATATGGGTCAAGTGCAGGCAATTGGGACTAGCTTAGTGGTATAAACTGGGCGACATGGACATGTTGGGCCGAAGGGCCTGTTTCCATGTTGTAAACTTCTATGATTCTAAATTTGTAGTCTTTGTTTTGGAAGGTTAATAATACAATGTCTTGCGTTAGTTAGGAAATGTTCAGTGGTGTCTCTACAGGGGAATTTGTGTGCCTGAGACAGATCTCTGGACAAAGATGAGATTTTGTGGAAGAGGAATTGTCCTACAGAATATCTATGCATAATGGAAGAAGCATTAATCAGCTTCCACTGGTCAGTAACAAGAGGACACAGATTTAAGATAATTGCCAAAAATCCAGAATGGAGATGAGGAGAATTTTTTTTATGCAGCAAGTTGTTGCGATCTGGAATGCATTATCTGAAAGGGTGGTGGAAACCGATTCGTTAGTAACTTTTAAAAGGGAATTGGATATATACTTAAAAAGGAGAAATTTGCAATTTGGGGATAGAGCAGGGGGGTGGGATTAATTAGATAGCTCTTTCAAAGAGCCGGCACAGACATGATGGGCCGAATGGCCGCCTTCTGTGCTGTATGATTCTAGTGTCAACATTTGCGTCCCATGAGACCAGTTGAAAGAGCATGTATAAATAATTGGTGTGTACTGCAATAAACAAATTAGCTGTAAAGCATTTTAAAAACTGAGGCTGTAGATTATATCTGGTAATAAAAAGCTGGTCCTTTGAGGGAAGGAAACCTGCTGTCCTTGCCTGACCTTGCCTATAACTGCCTTCTGAAGTATCAAACCACTCAGTGGCTCAGGAAGAGAACCCACCACCACCACCTCAAGGCTATTAGGGATGGATAGTAAATGCCAGCCTGTCAAGCAACACCCACATCCCGAAAATGAATTTAGAAAAGAAACAGCTGTACCAGGCACGGTGTACTTGATAACCATGCTTTATGTATAGGATAAAAAAGGCACACCTGTTTCCCCATGGAGGATCATAGTACTTTAACAGTATATACCAATTCTGCATTTATTATACTGTAAATTGGTTTCCCAGACTGCAAATACTTTGCTAAATTTAATGTACTTCTTGCATTATAGATAAACCCTGTAAACAATATTGTTGTTTCCTGAAACCCTGAGAGTTCCGAGATGTGCTTGTAACTGCAACATTAAGATTTATTCAGTGCTGAGCTGTCAAGATGTTCTTAGCAGCATTGTTATTTGGTTTATGTGGTACATGTCGTTCTCCCTCGAAACCGTTTTGATTAAATGCTTTTCTTAAAAATGAAATCAGTTTATAACACGTGAATGATTTGCATAATGGACTGCATGAAATTAGTGGAATAATCCATTTTATTCTCATTTCAGGATGGGGCTTGTCCACATTAAGTGAATTAGATATTACAGTACTTCTTCTTTATGCTGAAGTTAGTGGGAATGAATTGTCATTTCTGTAAAGAGAATAAGCTAATTGTTTTTAGGTTTGATTTAATTCAAGAAGTATGAAATGGAATAATCCCTTTGGCAGTGTTTCATGAATCAAAAAATTATATGACCTTAATGTTCAGGTGCTACATGAGAAGCATGATCTTTGTATCTTTTGATTCTAGAAATCAGCAGCTAAGGATCAAGTTGAGAGAGATCTAGGGACATTAATTGGCCAATCAGCAGTGCAAGTGGTTGCTTAACTATATTGCCGAAACAGTAGAATATAAGTCAGAGGAAGTCCGCTCAAACTGCATAGTGCTGTGAGACCTATGTCCAGTTCCAGCCACTGAGGCACATGAAAGACATTCAAGCCCTGAAAATGGGACAAAGAAGAGCCAACAATGCTCATCCTAGTGAATTCCACAGGGATTCACCTCATATGCTGTAACTTCCATAATGGGACTTGAACACCCAATCATTTGATACAGCAAGGAAGGAGAAATGACAAGATAACATTTCTCAAGCGAAGAGGATTGGTGATTTTTGGTGGTGATGCTGGTTACATTTGTGAGGCCTTTTCTTGCTCTAGATGTTACAGCCTCCATATTTTATATTGCTCTTGGGCAAGTCCCAACTCCCTATGACTTGAGTGTATCTTCACCAGCTTTGAAATCTTAGTAAGCATTTGGTGAAGTGCCCAAGATAATAAACAGAAAAACCCTTTAATTATTTTTAGCTGCTGGAATTACACTGTGCCTCCACAGGTTTCCTCTAAGCGGTAGAATATTGCAACCTCATAAGACCTCATTTTCGGCTTAAACCATCAAGTGAATTTATTGAACAAAAGATGGACAGCAAATAAATAACAGTAGTAAAGCATAAATTCACAGTAAGGAGTTATTTATTTCCTTAAAAGGAAAATCATAAAAAGTCACAGTCCCATACTAAATTGCTGTTCTTTAGAAATAACACTTTATGTACACAGTGATTCTTTTATTATTTCACACCACTGCGGAAGCTGAATTAGCCCGCCTTGACTCTCGAAAATTCTAGATTATCTCAGTTTAACCGTTTTGAATTTGAATAACTGACAGCTAGATTCGAAAATAACTGGTTGCCATACACATAATAGAACTGCCTGCATGGGTGCTGGGGTTACTGAGGATGGGAAATGGTAGGGTGGAAAGAGCAAGGGGCAGGTGTTAGTGGTGGGAGGTAGGGCAGAGAGGGAAAGCGCAAGGAGTAGGAAGGGACGGATGTCTGGGGCAGAAGGCGGTAGGAGGCAGAGTGAAAGGGTAATGGATGGGAAGGAGTGGGTATCTGGGCAAGAGAAGGGAGCAAAGGCACTCTGCTACACTCCCAGTCACACGGTTGGGGAAGGCCCAGTGGTTCCAACTTTCTTTGTTTAAATAACTGAGCCTTTCTAAAAACATACGGTATTCCCTGGCTGTAGTTTAAAAAGCCTATTTTAAGTAAGAACAGGCTCATGGACTAAATGTGTTAAATAACAGGGAATCCCAGCCACTTGCACTTGAAAAGGCCATTCCTAAGAACATAAGAAATAGGAGCAGGAGGAGGCCACACGGCCCCTCGAGCCTGCTCCACCATTCAATCAGATCATGGCTGATCTTCGACCTCAACTCCACTTTCCCGTCCGATCCCCGTATCCCTTAATTCCCCTAGAGTCCAGAAATCTGTATCTCAGCCTTGAATATATTCAACGACTCAGCATCCACAGCCCTCTGGGGTAGAGAATTCCAAGATTCACAACCCTCTGCGTGAAGAAATTCCTCCTCCATCTCTGGTCTTGAAAGGCCGACCCCCTAGTTTGAGACTGTCTAGCCAGGGGAAATAATCTCTCAGCATCTACCCTGTAAAGCCCCTTCTTAATCTTATATGTTTCAATGAGATCACCTCTCATTCTTCTAAACTCCAGAGAGTGCAGGCCCATTCTACTCAACCTCTCTTCATAGGACAACCCTTTCATACCAGCAATTAATCTAATGAACCTTCGATGCACTGCCACTAAGGCAAGTATATCCTTCCTTAGATAAGCAGACCAAAACTGTACATAGTACTCTAGGTGAGGTCTCACCAATGCTCTGTACAACTGTAGTAAGACTTCCTTACTCTTGTACTCCAACCCCATTGCAATAAAGGTCTTCATGCCATTTGCCTTCCTAATTGCTTAGTACCTGCATACTAACTTTTTGTGTTTCTTGTACCAGGGCACCCAAGTGTCTCTGAACACCAACATTTAATACTTTTTCTCACCATTTGAAAAATATTCTGTTTTTCTATTCTTCTTACCAAAGTGAATAACCTCACATTTCCCCACATTATACTTCATCTGCCGCCATGCCCACTCACTTATATCCCTTTGCAGACTCTTTGCATCCTCCTCACAGCTTGCTTTCCCACCTAGCTTTGTATATGATGTGGAGATGCCGGTGATGGACTGGGGTTGACAATTGTAAACAATTTTACAACACCAAGTTATAGTCCAGCAATTTTATTTTAAATTCACAAGCTTTCGGAGATTTTCTCCTTCCTCAGGCAAATGTTTCAAGATCTCCTTGAAGCCTACGCATTTATACATATTGAACAATAAAACATGGTGTTTACAGACTGCCCCTGCAACTGCCCGTTGCCAAGGCAATCACCGTGTTCAGACAGAGAGGTGTTACCTGCAGAACCTCCGAATACACATTCAACAAAAAAACAAACAGGGAAAAAAAAACAGAGAAAAAAAAAACACAGAGAGAGGCAGAAACATCCGGAAGGCAGAGAGAGCCAGCAAATGACCCATTATATTAAAAACAGATAACATTTGTTCGCTGGTGGGGTAACGTGTAGCGTGACATGAACCCAAGATCCCGGTTGAGGCCGTCCTCATGGGTGCGGAACTTGGCTTTGTATAGTCAGCAAACTTGGATACATTACACTCGGTCCCTTCATCTAAGTCATTAATATAGATTGTAAATAGCTGAGGCCCAAGCACCGATCCTTGCGGCACTCCACTAGTTACAGCCTGAGAATGACTTGTTTATCCCTACTCTCTGTTTTCTGTCCTTTAACCAATCCTCTATCCATATTACCTCCAACCCCATGAGCCCTTACCTTGTTTAACAACCTTTTACGTGGCGCCTTTTGAAAATCCACTTGTTCTCCTTTATCTACCCTGCTCATTACGTCCTCAAAAAACTCTAATAAATTTGACAAACATGATTTCCCTTTACCATGTTGACTCTGCCTAATTATTTTATGATTTTCTAAGTGCCCTGTTACCACTTCCTTAATAATGGATTCCAGCATTTTCCCAACAACCTATGTCAGGCTAACTGGCCTGTACTTCCTTATTTGCTCTCTCCCTCCCTTGAATAGTGGGGTAACATTTGCTACCTTCCAATCCATTGGGACTGTTCCAGAATCGAGGGAATTTTGGAAGATCATAACCAATGCATCCACTATCTCTGCAGCCACCTCTTTTAGAACCCTGAGATGTAGTCCATCAGGTCCAGGGGATTTGTCGGCATTTAGTCCCATTAGTTTGTCCAGTACTTTTTCACTACTGATGTTAATTGTTTTAAGTTCCTCACTATCATTTAGCGCTTGGTTCCCCGTTATTTTTGGTATGTTTTTTGTGTCTTCTACTGTGAAGACAGATACAAAATATTTGTTTAACGCATCTGCCATTTCCTTATTCCTCATTATAATTTCTCCTGTCTCAGCCTCTAAGGGACCAACTTTTGCTACTCTCTTCCTTTTTATATACTTGTAGAAGCTCTTACAATCCGATTTTACAGTTTTGTTTTATTCGTTCATGGGATGTGGGCGTTACTGGCAAGGCCAGCATTTATTGCCCATCCCCAATTGCCCTTGAGAAGGTGGTGGTGAGCCGCCGCCTTGAACTGCTGCAGTCCATGTGGTGAAGGTACTCCCACAGTGCTGTTAGGTAGGGAGTGCCAGGATTTTGACCCAGCAAGGAAGGAACGGTGATATATTGCCAAGTCGGGATGGTGTGTGACTTGGAGGGTAACGTACAGGTGGTGTTCCCATGTGCCTGCTGCTCTTGTCCTAGGTGGTAGAGGTCACGGGTTTGGGAGGTGCTGTCGAAGAAGCCTTGGCGAGTTGCTGCAGTGCATCCTGTGGATGGTACACACTGCAGCCACGGTCGCCGGTGGTGAAGGGAGTGAATGTTTAGGTTGGTGGATGGGGTGCCAATCAAGCAGAGTGCTTTGTGCTGGATGGTGTCGAGCTTCTTGAGTGTTGTTGGAGCTGCACTCAACTAAGTAAGTGGAGAGTATTCCATCAGACTCCTGACTTGTGCCTTGTAGATGGTGGAAAAGCTTTGGGGAATCAGGTGATGAGTCACTCGCCGCAGAATACCCAGCCTCTGACCTGCTCTTGTGGCTGGTCCAGTTAAGTTTCTAGTCAATGGTGACCCCCAGGATGTTGATAGTGGGGGATTCGGCGATGGTAATGCCATTGAATGTCATGGGGAGGTGGTTAGACTCTCTTGGAGATGGTCATTGCTTGGCACTCGTCTGGCGCGAATGTTACTTGCCACTGATCAGCCCAAGCCTGGATGTTGTCCAAGTCTTGCTGCTTGTGGGCACGGACTGCTTCATTATCTGAGGGGTTGCGAATGGAACTGAACGCTGTGCAATCATCCCCATATCTAACCTTATGATGGAGGGAAGGTCATTGACGAAGCAGCTGAAGATGGTTGGGCATGGGACACTGCCCTGAAGAACTCCTGCAGCAATGTCCTGGGGTGAGATGATTGGCCTCCAACAACCCCTACCATCTTCCTTTGTGCTAGGTATGACTCCAACCACTGGAGAGTTTTCCCCCTGATTCCCATTGACTTCAATTTTACTAGGGCTCCTTGGTGCTACACTCTGTCAAATGCTGCCTTGATGTCAAGAGCAGTCACTCTCACCTCCCCTCTGGAATTCAGTTCTTTTGTCCATGTTTGGACCAAGGCTGTAATGATGTCTGGAGCCAAGTGGCCCTGGAGAAACCCAAACTGAGCATCGGTGACCAGGTTATTGGTGAGTAAGTGCCGCTTGAAAGCACTGTTGACGACACCTTCCATCACTTTGCTGATGATTGAGAGTAGATTGATGGGGCGGTAATTGGCCGGATTGGATTTGTCCTGCTTTTTGTTGACCGGACATACCTGGGCAATTTTCCACATTGCCGGGTAGATGCCAGTGTTGTAGCTGTACTGGAACGGTTTGGCTAGAGGCGTGGCTAGTTCTGGAGCACAAGTCTTCAGCACTGCAGCCGGGATATTGTCAGGGCCCAGAGCCTTTGTTGTATCCAGTGCACTCAGCTGTTTCTTGATATCACGTGGAGTGAATCGAATTGGTTGAAGACTGGCTTCTGTGATGGTCAAAGGTGGATTGGGAAACTTTTTCTTGCTAGTTTACTTTCATATTCTATTTTCTCCCTTTTTTTATCAATTGTTTTGGTTGTCCTTTGTTGGTTTCTAAAACTCTCCCAATCCCCAGGCTTATTACTCTTCTTGGCAACATTATAGGCCTCTTTAATCTGATATTCTCCTTGACTTCTTTATTTAGCCACGGGTGGATCACTCTTCCCATGGAGTTTTTATTTCTCAATGGAATGTATATTTGTTGCGAATATTGAAATATTTCTTTAAATGTTTGCCGTCATAGAAACATAGAAAATAGAAGCAAGAGTAGGCCATTTGGCCCTTCGGGCCTGCTCCGCCATTCAAAATGATCATGGCTGATCGTCTAACTCAGTACCCTGTTCCTGCTTTTTCCCCATATCCCTTGATCCCATTAGCATTAAGAAATATATCTATCTCCTTGAATACATCTAATGACTTGGCCTCCACTGCCTTCTGTGGTAGAGAATTCCACAGGTTCACCACCCCCTGAGTGAAGAAATTTCTCCTCATCTCGGTCCTAAGTGGCATACCCCGTATCCTGAGACTGTGACCCCTGGTTCTGGACTCCCTGCCATCGGGAACATCCTCCCTGCATCTAGTCTGTCTAATCCTATTAGAATTTTATGTTTCGATGAGATCACCTCTTAGTCTTCTAAACTCTAGTGAATATAGGCCTAGTCGACCCAATCTCTCCTCGTACGTCAGTCCTGCCATCCCAGGAATCGGTCTGGTAAACCTTTGTTGCTCTCCCTCCATTGCAAGGACATCCCTCCTCAGATAAGGAGACCAAAACTGCACACAATACTCCAGATGTGGTCTCACCAAGGCCCTGTATAACTGCAGTAAGACATCCCTGCTCCTGTACTCAAATCCTCTTGCAATGAAGGCCAATGTACCATTCGCCTTCCTAACTGCTTGCTGCACCTGAATGCTCACTTTCAGCGACTGCTGTACAAGGACACCCAGGTCTCGTTGCACCTCCCCTTTTCCCAATCTTTCACCATTCAGATAATCATCCGCCTTTCTGTTTTTACAACCAAGTGCAAAACCTCACATTTATCCACGTTATACTGCATCTGCCATGTTCTTGCCCACTCACCCAACTTGTCTAAATCACATTGGAGCCTCTTTGCATCCTCCTCACAGCTCACATTCCACCCCAGCTTTGTGCTGTCTGCAAACTTGGAAATGTTATATTTAGTCCCTTCATCCAAATCATTGGTATATATTGTGAATAGCTGGGGCCCAAGCACTGATCCCTGCGGTACCCCACAAGTCACTGCCTGTCACCTGGAAAAAGACCCGTTTATTCCTACTCTCTGTTTCCTGTCTGTCAACCAATTCTCAATCCATGCCAGTATATTTCCCCCAATCCCATGTGCTTTAATTTTGCACACTAGCCTCTTGTGTGGGACCTCATCAAAAGCATTGTGAAAATCTAAATACACCACATCCACTGGTTCTCCCCTATTTATTCTACTAGTTACATCCTCAAAAAAAACTCCAGCAGATTTGATAAGCATGATTTCCCTTTCATAAACCCATGCTGACTTTGTCCAATCCCGTTTATGCCTTCCAAATGTTCTGTTATCGCATCTTTTATAATAGACTCTATTACTGATGTTAGGATAACTGGTCTGTAATTCCCTGGTTTTTTTTTACTCCCTTTTTTTAAATAGTGGGGTTACGTTTGCCACCCTCCAATCTGTAGGAACTGTTCGAGTCTATAGTATTTTGGAAGATGATCACCAATGCATCCACTATTTCTAGGGCCACTTCCTTTCGTACTCTGGGATGTAGAATATCAGGCCCTGGGGATTTGTCAGCCTTTAGCCCCATTAATTTCCCTAGCACTTTTTTTTACTAATACTGATTTCCTTCAGTTCCTCCCTCTCACTAGACCCTTGGTTCCCTAACATTTCTAGGAGATGATTCTGTGAAGACAGAACCAAAGTATATGTTTAATTGTTCTGCCATTTCTTTGTTCCCCATTATAATTTCCCCCACTTCTGGCTGTAAGGGACCTACATTTGTCTTCACTAATCTTTTTATCTTGACATATTTATAGAAGCTTTTACAGTCAGTTTTTATGTTCCCTGCTAGTTTACTCTCATACTCTATTTTCCCCCTTTTAATCAATCTCTTTGTTCTCCTTTGCTGAATTCTAAACTGCTCCCAATCCTCATGCTTGCTGCTTTTTCTGGCAATTTTATATGTCTCCTCTTTGGATCTAATACTATTCCTAATTTCTCTTGTAAGCCATGGTAGAACCACCTTTCCTGTTTTATTTTTGCGCCAGACAGGAATGAATAATTGCTGTAATTCCTGCGCATGTTCTTTAAATATTAGGAACAGGAGTTGGCCATTCAGCCCCTCGTGCCTGCTCCGCCATTTGATAAGATCATGGCTGATCTGTGATCTAACTCCATATACCCGCCTTTGGCCCATATCCCTTAATACCTTTGATTGCCAAAAAGATATCTATCTCTGGTTTAAATTTAGCAATTGAGCTAGTATCAATTGCCGTTTGCGGAAGAGAGTTCCAAACTTCTACCATGTGTGTAGAAATGTTTTCTAATCTCGCTCCTGAAAGTCTGGCTCTAATTTTTAGACTGTGCCCCCCTACTCCTAGAATCCCCAACCAGCGGAAATAGTTTCTCTCTATCCACCCTATCCGTTCCCCTTAATATCTTATAAACTTCGATCAGATCACCCCATAACCTTCGAAACTCCAGAGAATACAACCCCAATTTGTGTAATCTCTCCTCATAACTTAACCCTTGAAGTCTGGGTATCATTCTAGTAAACCTACGCTGTACTCCCTCCAAGGCCAATATGTCCTTCCGAAGGTGCGGTGCCCAGAACTGCTCTCAGTACTCCAGGTGCAGTCTAACCAGGGTTTTGTATAGTTGCAGCATAACATCTGCCCCCTTGTACTCTAGTCCTCTAGATATAAAGGCCAGCTTTCCATTAGCCTTATTGATTATTTTCTGCACCTGTTCATGACACTTCAATGATCTATGTACCTGAACCCCGAGGTCCCTTTGGACATCCACTGTTTTTAACTTTTTACCATTTAGAAAGTACCCTGTTCTATCCTTTTTTGATCCAAAGTGGATGACCTCACATTTGTCTGCACTGAATTCCATTTGCTACAGTTTTGCCCATTCACCTAATCTATGAATATCGCTTTGTAATTTTATGTTTTCATCTACACTGCTTACAATGCCACCAATCTTTGTGTCATCAGCAAACTTAGATGAGACTTTCTATGCCTTCATCTAAGTCGTTAATAAATATTGTGAATAATTGAGGCCCCAAGACAGATCCCTGCAGGACTCCACTAGTCACATCCTGCCAATGTGAGTACCTACCCATTATCCCTACTCTCTGTCGCCTTTCTCTCAGCCAACTTCCTAACCAAGTCTGTACTTTTCCCTCGATTCCATGGGCTTCTATCTTAGCTAACAGTCTCTTATGTGGGACTTTATCAAATGCCTTCTGGAAGTCCATATAAATAATATCCATTGACATTCCCCTGTCCACTATTTTATTCACCTCTTCAAAAAATTCAATCTGGTTTGTCAGGCACGACCTACCTTTCACAAATCCATCCTGGCTCTCTCTGATTAACTGAAAATTCTCGGTGTTCAGTCACCCTATCCTTAATTATAGACTCCAGCATTTTCCAACAACAGATGTTAGGCTAACTGGTCTATAATTCCCTGGTTTCCCTCTCTCTCCTTTCTTAAAAAGCGGAGTGACATGTGCAATTTTCCAATCTGGAGGGACAGTTCCTGAATCTAGAGAACTTTGGAAGATTATAGTTTGGGCATCTTCAATGAGCTCACCTACTTCCTTTAAAACCCTGGGATGGAAACCATATTAGCCATTGCCTATCCACTGTCATCCCTTTTAGTAAAGTTCCCTTTAATTTAATTTCCCAATCCACCTTTGACAATTCGCCCTTCATACCTATGTAATTGGCTTTATTTAAGTTTAAGACTCTAGTTTCTGACTTAAGTACACTACTTTCAAACTCAATGTGAAATTCTTCATATTATGATCACTCTTCCCCGGGGATCCTTTATGGTGCGATTACTAATTAACACTATCTCATTACACAATACAAGATCTAAAATAGCCAGTTCCCTGGTTGGTTCCATGACGTATTGCTCAAGGAAACAGTCTCTAATACATTCCATGAACTCGTCTTCCAAACCACCTTTGCCAATTTAATTTGCCCACTCTATATACAGATTAAAGTCCCTCATGATTACTGCATTACCTTTGTTACAAGCTCCTGTTATTTCATGATTAATTCCTTGTGAAGACCAGGAAAGGGCTATTAAAGTGGAGTATGAAGGAAGGTCTAGACACCATACAAAACTGCACTCGGACAGAGGCTACTTGGAAGCAGCAGCTAAAATGGGGTGCGGTGTGGACTACGTATTCAATATTCCCATGTCGTTTGGAGTTGTGTAAATGAGCAGGGAGATTGGCTATTGGCCAATACATGGGTGGCTACTGCAGGGTTTAAAAAGTAAAATAAAATAACTTGTACCTTTTTGATCTTGGGAATTGCGATATACCCAGGAAAATTTCACAAATACAAGTTTTGCTTGCTTTCCCTGGAGTATTGCTTTAGAGGAAAAATAACTTTTTTATGTATTGTTGGCCACACATGTTGAATGACCCTGAGATGTGGCATTCCATGCACGTCACTAAATTTCTACGATTGAAAGCTACGAAGAATATTGTGTGCTGCAGTTCCTCAAACCTTGCTACTATCTGAAGTTCCAAGTATTGCAGAATTTTCTGTGACTTTGATCTCGACCAACATTACTACTTTTTGTGATTGGTCAGTGATAAAATGCTTTTTTGGCTGGCATTTCCCCCCTCGAGATTTAGAATTGTATTTTTGTTTTTAGCAAACTCGTGTATTTAAAGAAAGCTGAGGAATTTTGTAAGAGATTGAAGTTTGATTTGTGGTGTCATTAAGAATGTCCTGCAGAAAATGTTTGTTTTCTGTCTGTATCAGATAGCTTTGCAGCTGTAAATCTCAAAACTTAATATTTATTTTCCAATTTTAAGATTTTCAATCTATAAATTCTCTTGAGGGCACTTGCTCTTCATTGGCTCAGACAATGAATGGGGTGACCAGTTTGCAAACCTCTGCCAATGGCAATATCAATGTCTGAATGACCTCTCAATAGTCCACATAAGTAACCTGGGCAGTGCACCTTCGGGTTAACCTTTTTGTTTGAAGCAAAAGCCTGCATTAGCTTCATTGGTAGGAGCGGGATCTGTTGTTTATTACCTGCGTATAAGCCAGTTTCAAATCTTTTTTTAAAAAAAATTTCAGTCTGTATTTGCTACTTTTTAGCAAATCCTCCATGAATCTGATTTTTTAAAAAATATATAAAGAGCGCACGCTCAGTTCATTAAGTACTAGCTAAAGTACAGATTTCATCAGCAATTGGGCTATATCATTCTATCATGGCTACTCTTTAAAGTTAATGAATGGAAAGCTTCAGAGATCCCTGGAATTGTGATTGTTAACTGAACTAATCGGGGAGAATTGACTGGGTTTTTGGTAATGGTACAGTCTATTCCATTTCTCTTGCGATGCAGCTCACTTTTAAGATGCTGTGTAGCATTTAAAGTATTTTTTATTTCTCTTTTCTTCCCCATCCCTTCTTGGGTTGTCCTATACCTCACATCTTTCCCCCAAGAGGTGGTAGATCTGCTCTCTGGCTTCTGTCAGTTCTGTGCTAGTTGCAAGAAGGTGCATGAGAATTCTTCCTTCCACTCTGGGATTTGTGGGTGTCAGCCTGCATCCCAAATCTTTAATAAATGGGAAAAAGTCTTGATTGCAGTATGGGAGCACTCCAGTGGACTATCCTTAATTAGCAGAGCAAAATGATGCTCATTGTTCTACCAGATGTAGAATATATCGCAATGTCCCCAATTTCTTTTCCCTTCTGCATATGCAGTGTAAACTCCATTTTGAATTTGTACATCCAGTTTATGATGCAGTAGTAAACCCATATTTTTCCTGTTCTGAAGTTCACTTAAGATATTATGTGTCAAGACTTTATCACAATTTTTTCTTTATTTTCCTTTTTTTTTCCCCCCAGCAAAAAAAAATCCCTAAATTAAATTGAGCCAATGTAAAATGAGTAGGTGGGCTACTCTACAAACGAGTTATTAATTTCTGAACAGATTGTGTTAGAACATGCCTCTAAAGTTAGTGTTTGAACTTTTATAATCTGAAGATGTTCTTGTGTGGGAAATAGATTAGACTGAAAGCAGTTGGACGTTCCTCAGGCTTACAGCCAGTAATAAACCCCGCCAGAGTTTAAATTAACATGTTCATTCATGACTTCTGTATCAGTGATTGTTCAATACAGGAACTCCAGGAACAAGATAATCCTGACACTAAAATCCTCATTTATTTTTAACATGAAAACCTTTCTTTATTGAAAGATACCTGATCATTTGTGCATGGCTTAAGGATTCTGTACCTTAATATGAGAGCAGTTTATATATTTTTTTTATTCTGACAATGAAGGCGTGTTGAAGTTGTTTTAAAATGTTAGGTGATGTACCTCGAGGTCACTATTGTCTCCTGGAAGGTGTCAGAGGGGAATTTCCCAGAATTCTTTTCCCCCTAAAATTGGCCTGGGTTTTTTTTAATCTTGTACTTTTTGCCTCTCCCAGGAAATGACATGGCTGTTGGTGGCTGGGGAAGCATTGAGGGTCATGTTGTCTCGTTCCAACATGGTTGAATGGGACAGACACAATGGACCAGCTGGTCTCTTCCTGTACATCTTTTTTGTATGTTCATATATTGGACTTACTTTCCCTCTGAATAACTTGACCATGTATTTCATGGATTTCTATCTGCTCCAGCAGGTGTTTGAAACAAGATTCTCCACCTGAAAAGTTAATCTGTCTTCTCCTTTCAGATGAATGACCTGCTGTCTTTTCAAAAACTTCGTTTCATAGATAATATTGTATGAAATGCTGTTTAAAACAAGGTAATTCCTTGAAACCGACACTGGCAAGGCTGCATTGATTGCCCATTCTTTATTTGCTTTGAGAAGGTGGTGATGTGCTGCCTTCCTGAACCACTGCAGCCTTTGTAGTGATGGCGCTCTCACAATGAAGTGGAATGGGGTCACAGTACAGGTGGGTGAGGACATGCAGCTGCGTGCTGCTGAGCCAGCCATGGCGAGCTAGCGGAATGCTTCTCCACTCTAATAGCTTCTTACTGGAAGCATTGATGATTCTGTTGGCAGCAATACCAATTGAAGCATACCACTCCTTTAAATCTGGATCTCGCATCGCAAGTGTGGACTCGACATTAAGCAATAACATCTGCTGTAAACATTTTATTTTAATGCGCGTATTTCTTAAAACCGTGGCCAGTGGGACTCCGCTAACAGTTTTATTTAGACCGACATTTTAGTGGCTTGCCTGCATTTTTGGTGAGAAGTCACGGGCCAAACCATATTTTTTGGTGAGTAGCAATTGAAAACAAAATAATCATTTTGGACCATACAGTAATGACGGTGCCCTCTCGTTTTCCTTTTGATGCTTATTTGTCCATCAGCTTCTTGTCTTAGCATTCAAAAAGTTAATTTTACCTTAGACCACTTGGATCTAACAAATGTATAATTTTATGAGGAAGAAAACATTGCTGCCAAACATTTTTTATGGAACGTCACAGGTTGCTGTGAATTAACGAGTGGGTAGCAGCTGGATGAGAAATTTTAGGCACCGAGTCAAAAATGTAGGCACGTTGGCAATGAAAACTTGTGGCTAAATTGAGACCTGAGCGAGCTTCAGAACCAGATTGTTTCATAGGAAATCTGCTCTTCGCTCACATTTTTGTGCTGACTCCTGACATGAAAGATTTTTGCAGAAATTTCAATTGGAACTATTTATTTTATGGATTAAACGGAAGAAAATGCAGGTGGACTGGCAGGTGGTTTTGAAATTTGCATCGAGTGTTATTCTTTTTGCCTTTTATGCTGGCTCACCTCCAATAATGGATACATAATCCACATTTGTTACTGCAGCTTAAACAATTGGAGAGTGTTTTCCCCGGCTTTATGTTCCACTGTAAGGACTCTTGACACCATTATGGGAAAAATATTGCAAGCTTAGTTGCACAAGACTCCTTTTACTTTAAACTTGAATTTTTTTTTCTTCCTGCTGCCAGGGTTTCAACTTTCGCACCTTTCTGTCACCTTGAGTTCATTCAAAGCCCATATGCAGTGATTAAAGTCGGCAAAATCTAGCCTGTCTGCTGCTCGTGCCTTCTTTACAGTGGCCGTGCTTCAAAATAAACAAAGGGACGAGGCTGCCTCCGGCGGCACAGCAGCCCACCGAGGCTGCCTCCGGCGGCACAGCAGCCCACCGAGGCTGCCTCCGGCGGCACAGCAGCCCACCGAGGCTGCCTCCGGCGGCACAGCAGCCCACCGAGGCTGCCTCCGGCGGCACAGCAGCCCACCGAGGCTGCCTCCGGCGGCACAGCAGCCCACCGAGGCTGCCTCCGGCGGCACAGCAGCCCACCGAGGCTGCCTCCGGCGGCACAGCAGCCCACCGAGGCTGCCTCCGGCGGCACAGCAGCCCACCGAGGCTGCCTCCGGCGGCACAGCAGCCCACCGAGGCTGCCTCCGGCGGCACAGCAGCCCACCGAGGCTGCCCACACAGCAAATATAAATGCTGTTGCCAGAGGAAGAGCTGCTATCATTTTTTTGGCTTGAAATTGGGCTGAGACTCATCCTGAGCGAATGGGCCAGCAATTGAGTTCTGTACAGACCGTCTTCATGTATTGTGAAAAGGTCTGCCAGAGAGAAAGTGAAATGCCTTTTAATAAATTTGGACATTTGAAAGCTAGCGCATGTGCAGTTGGTTCTGTTCCAGCGGTGATGTGGAATCTGTCCTGCACACCTGCCCTGAATGACACATACAAAATAATTACACAAGTGCCGTTTTACGTTGGCTAGTTACGACGTTACTCTGCACCATTCAATCACTTGTATTACTGAAAAAAAGTGAGGGTATATGAAAGTGTTAGTGCAGCCAGGACAGATTTAGAACTATTTGAAGGGGATACCTTTTGACGCTTTCATTAAAAAAAAATTTTAATGCTCATTGAAGTGAGGGATGTTAGTGTGGGAAATGGAGCATTCAGTTTCAACATCAAGTGCAACCAGGGCAAGTGTAGCAACGCCAGATGTAAAGTAAAGCTCATTCTACTATGTCTCAACAATGCACCTCTCTGCACCAACCTCAGAAGAGCATCCCACTGCACCTATTTCCCTCACCAACCACCTTGTGGCCTCTTTTAGCAAGATTACTAAATATGGGCAGTTTTGTGCTGTCGGTCTATGCTCAGTAGAAACTGGGTTGAAACTGTCCAAAGTCATTTTACATAAGAGTCTTGCACCCATTGGACAGTGGAAGTTTTCATCCTATCGTTCTGGACCAGATTGGTACCCAGGTCCCAGAAATGAATATCCAGTGTCTAATGTACTGTACCACCTGATCCCCAAATTTGGTGTATTTTCAAACAGATTGGTGTTACTGTAATTCCTCCTTGAGCTAAAAATAATTTATCCTATAAGCGTCATGGGTATTTTATCCGACAATGTGGAAAATTGCCCAGGTATGTCCTGTCCACAAAAAGCAGGACAAATCCAATCCGGCCAATTACCACCCCATCAGTCTACTCTCAATCATCAGCAAAGTGATGGAAGGTGTCGTCGACAGTGCTATCAAGCGGCACTTACTCACCAATAACCTGCTCACCGATGCTCAGTTTGGGTTCCGCCAGGACCACTCGGCTCCAGACCTCATTACAGCCTTGGTCCAAACATGGACAAAAGAGTTGAATTCCAGAGGTGAGGTGAGAGTGTCTGCCCTTGACATCAAGGCAGCATTTGACTGAGTGTGGCACCAAGGAGCCCTAGTAAAATTGAAGTCAATGGGAATCGGAGAAAACTCTCCAGTGGCTGGAGTCATACCTAGCACAAAGGAAGATGGTAGTGGTTGTTGGAGGCCAACCATCTCAGCCCCAGGACATTGCTGCAGGAGTTCCTCAGGGCAGTGTCCGAGGCCCAACCATCTTCAGCTGCTTCATCAATGACCCTCCCTCCATCATAAGTTCAGAAATGGGGATGTTTGCTGATGATTGCACAGTGTTCAGTTACATTCGCAACCCCTCAGATAATGAAGCAGTCCGTGCCCGCAAGCAGCAAGACCTGAACAACATCCAGGCTTGGGCTGATAAGGGGCAAGTAACATTCGCGCCAGGCAATGACTATCTCCAACAAGAGAGTGTCTAACCACCTCCCCTTGACGTTCAACGGCACTACCATCGCAGAATCCCCCACCATCAACATCCTGGGAGTCACCATTGACCAGAAACTTAACTGGACCAGCTTTCCACCATCTACAAGGCACAAGTCAGGAGTGTGATGGAATACTCTCCACTTGCCTGGATGAGTGCAGCTCCAACAACACTCGAGAAGCTCGACACCATCCAGGACAAAGCAGCCCACTTGATTGGCACCCCATCCACCACCCTAAACATTCACTCCCTTCACCACCGGCGCACTCTGGCTGCAGTGTGTACCATCGACAGGATGCACTGCAGCAACTCACCAAGGCTTCTTCGACAGCACCTCCCAAACCCGCGACCTCTACCACTTAGAAGGACAAGAGCAGCAGGCACATGGGAACAACACCACCTGCATGTTCCCCTCCAAGTCTCACACCATCCCGACTTGGAAATATATCGCCGTTCCTTCGTTGTCGCTGGGTCAAAATCCTGGAACTCCCTTCCTAACAGCACTGTGGGAGAACAGTCACCACACGGACTGCAGCGGTTCAAGAAGGCGGCTCACCACTACCTTCTCAAGGGCAATTAGGGATGGGCAATAAATGCTGGCCTTGCCAGCAACGCCCACATCCCATGAACAAATTTTTAAAAAACTTGAGACAAAGCAGCTAGAAATTACTTGGATTTTTTTCTACCAAATATCAGAAGCTAATAACCTTTCGTGGTGGCAACCTTGGTTCAGTAATAGCACTCTTGCCTCTGAGTCAGAAGGTTGTAGGTTCAACCCCACTCTAGAGACTTGTAGCAAATAATCTAGGCTGTCACATAAGTGCAGTACTGAGGGTCTAGTATCAGTACAGTGTCAGAGGTTCCATCTTTCAGATGAGATCCCATTGGTCCTGTTGGGTAACTAACAGATCATAAGGCACTCTTCAAAGAAAAGCACTGGAGTACTCCTGGTGTCCTGGTCAACAATTACTCTTCGGGGGAAAAAAAGTACTTCATTGGCTGTGAAGCGCTTTGGGATGAGGTCCTGAAAGACGCTGTGTAAATGCAAGTTCTTCCTTTAAAACATAGTCAAAGTAACACAGTAGACCAACTGTATGTTTGTTTATACACAAATAGGCAACAACATTAGATAGCAATGAGCATGTGTTACATTTACATTATCACTATTTATTTGTGTGTGATATGAAGTGGTATACATTGTTAGCTCTCTTTTGAAATGCCTGGTTCATAATTTTCTCACCTGACCCCTTATAACAAAGGCCTGTCTTCAAGAACACTTTAAACATTCAGAACACACATAAGTTTACATTAGATGTAAATGTCTTCTCACAATTAAAGCAAGGTGGCACGTTACAACTTCCAGCAAAGCAGCTTATGCATGAAGTATTTTGTGATATCCAAAACTTTTTACAAGTTTTGACCAAATCATGACCTGAGGATTTAAATATATGTCTCAAGTGCAACAGGTTCAAAATAGTCCTGTGATCTATTACTAAGACCAATGAGCTTCTGCAGACTGGGAGATTGAATATTTCCATATTCCCTACTTGTCCAAACTATCACTGGTGTAGTAATGCCAGAATGTCCTTAGAACAGCCACTCGTGTTTTCAGAGTTCTCCTTTGATAGGAAGTGGAGCATGTGTGCCTATTATTTGGAATGATTGTTAAAAAACTTAGTCATCAGATGTTCTTTGCATGTCTAGGAGCACAACTCTCAGCGTTCTTTACTGAGGATTCTACTGCAAAAGAATTTGGCACTTCCTAATATTTGGGGCACCTTTTAGGGTACCACTTGTTTGTGCTACATATGTGCCATTCCATACTCTTTCTGTCTTTGTCTGTTGGCTGATTATAGTCTGATTCCTGAGCTTGCGAGACATAAGATGCACAGGAGAAGTAGTGTAACAATGGACACTCAGAAAAATTTGCTGTGGTGTTTCATTAGGTGAGCTCCAAAAAGGACGAAAAGGTTAAATCCTCTGCAAATTTTTGATTGCAAGCGGGCACTCGGTCCAAAATGCTGACTGCTTGTCATCAATGATTGACATGCATGCAATTGTCTGCCTGTGTTTCGCATCCTTGATAGCACCGCAGTGATCCAGCCTTGCCTCCAGGGCATATCTTGTGTCAATGCCAGTTTGGGTGAATCAGGTCAGTGGCAGTATAAGCTTGTATTTGTAAGCCAAATCTATCCTGTCTTTTTTCCTCTTCTCCCTCTTTTCCAACCACCCCACCACCAAACTGGAAAACCACTACTGTCAATTGCCTCACCCCAGTTGCTTCTGCAGCCATTTTTTACTGCCAGTCATCACTCCTTGCTGCTATTCGGTTAAAAATAAGACTGCACATGCTCGTGCTTTAAATATTTAATCATTAACTGATATGTATGCACTAAACAAAATTCAGTACTCAGCTATGTAACTGGTAAGAGCCATTTAATCCTGTGCAGATTTGATTATTGACCTTGACTTATGACTGTGTTTGAACATATTTTCCATAGGAAAATAATAGGCAGTGGAGTGAGTATTGAGTGGTACAAAGAAATAAGAGAAAACTTGCATTACTTTTCTCCATTCACACAGGAAATTGTTGTCCACTGTATAATGGAAAGTTTCCATTTACTGTCATATGGGGGTGCCAGCTTTCCAAGAGTAAAAGAGCTTTTCAACAATGTAAACAGTAGCTGGCAGTTTTAGTATTTTTTTATGTTGATCAAAGGTATACGATAAATTTTAGCAAATTCAGTCCATGGGTTAATTGATTTGTTTTCTTCATAAATGCATTCTTATGATTTAATTGATTAGATTAGATGATCGATCAACATGCCTATATACAGATTAATATGTTAGAAATGTATCTACAACATTACTGTGTTCAGTGTAAGACATTACATGTCATACCATGTGTGAATTGTCAGTAGCAATGGTGTAACATTGCTATTGGCTTTACTTTTAATTAGCTGAACAGATGTGCCTGACCATACTGTAGCTGATAGCTCCCACCTACAAGACAGCCACTGTTCCCACACACACATGAATAACCAATTAAACGTTTCAAAAGAGTGGACAATAAAGTTGCATGACAGGGCCTCTGAAAACTACTCCACCTGCTGTACAATTAAGATCTCTCTCTCTCTCTCTCTCTCTCTTGCATATTCTTATCTTCCAACACTAGCAAAAAAAATAGTTTTTTAAGTGAAGAAATACTTTCACCTGGCATGGATGCTGTAACTAGCTTACCAATTTCTGGTTCATTGGTTGTGATTGAGTTGACTTATACATATGCTATAAATGTTATGCATCCCATTTGAGATGTACATTTACAAGGCAAATTTAGTGTCTGAACAAAACTATTCCTACTTTGTGCTAACAGTACACAGACAGTGTAAATCCAGAGTCAGGGCCCAACCTGGTGTGTAAATTAAGTGCTGTATCAAACCTGGTGTACAAGGTTGAATTGAATTCCTGGGCACTTTTTTAAAAATGTAGTTTACCTTGATTTGAATATTGAGAGAGCAGGGCTTCTCCCCTCCTTGCGCTCTAAACATTAAAATGAATTCCTAAATATGGAAAAGACCTCTGTGCATGCACATATCCAGACTTGAGCAGAGCTGTGCCTGAGGACAGGACAGTTGTAAACAAGGTTCTGCCTGGCCGGAAAACAAACTGCAGACCAGTACCTATAGTGTAATACAGCCTAAGTGTACTGCTGTTTGTGTTCTGTGAGTTCTCAGCGTTCTCTAAGTGTACTGCCTGAAGTGTCCATTCTCTCGGTAGAGGATTATATTTTCCTGCATAATCGAAGGGATATTTTAGGGAAATCTGCACTCATTAGTTTAAAAAATGCATCATCTGTGCTGCTGTCGACATGACGACAATTTTACTGAGTACCTTTCCCTCCACAGACTTTTTAAATTGTATTTGTCGATCCATCAATAATAAAGATTAGCAAACAAGTTGCTCATACAAAGAGGGACAAGTAGTATTGATACAAGTGTGATTTTCCTTTTTTTTTGCAAACTTGCAATGGTTTGCATCAATCTCCCACAAACCTAACTTGATGCATGAGACTTCTGAGGAAGCTCATCATCTTGTATCCAGAAAAAAAGGCTGTGCCACATGTATTTGGCTTTCAAAGTTAATATGTTTTAGGGTGTGTGTATGTAGTGTTCATAACCCAGATGTTTCTCAAATTCACTGCAACTTTCCAAAGTATTGGCTCACACCATAACCATTTGACTGCATTAATTTACTTTCTCAACTTTGAAGTGGTGACCAGATCCACTCATCTTGTGCAGACCGTTTCAATCAATTTCAAAGGTCCCTGTATAGTTGCAACATGTGTTGAAATGTGTTATGAATATTGAGGTATAAGAATATCAAAATTTGTCTAGTTTGGGGAGTGCATGAGATCTATGCTGATTGAGCAATTAAAGATTTAGGCAGCCATCCAGAGCAAATGCCTGATGGGAAGTGACTGACAGACACTGTGGGTGTAGGTTGTTCATATTTGAGGCTTTGGGATCATTTGAGACGCATTGTAAACTGAGAATTTGTTTCACAGCTGTGAGTGTGTGTGTGTGTGTGTGTGTGTGGTAACTTAAGCTCTTGTTTACACGGGCAAATTTGAAGATTAATTAACTCTGAGTTCTTAGAGACTTTTCCAACTTTCAAGATGTGCATGTAATCTCTGCAAAGCAGATTCACTGTAAATTAGTAAAGATTAATGTTGCTAAGTATAATTAAATGCAATTATCGAATGAGAGAACATTTCTCTTCAAAGTTCTTTTGAAAATTATTGTTGTGTTTTTGACTTTGGTGCAGAAATAGTGCTGCAGCTCTCGGAGGGTGAATTTTATTTTTGCTTTCATAATATTATTTTGGGTTTTCTCCGGGACTGGGGGAGGGAGGAGAGTGAAGCCACTCAGAACACAATAGCAACAAATGATGAACACAGATCTGTGCTTATTGTCAGTTTAAGTTCAAACAGTAATGTCTGTTCCATTTCTGTCTGAATTCATGCAAAACAAAGAACTTGCATCTACATAGTGCTATTCACTGCCTCAGGATGTCCCAAATGCTTCACAGCCAATGAAGTACTTTTGAAATGCAATCAGGAGTGCAATGTAGGAAACAAAGCAGCCAATGTGTGTACAGCAAGGACCTATAAATAGCAATGAGATAATAACCAGAGCATCTGTTTTTAGTGATGTTGGTTGGGGGATAAACGTTGGCCAGGAACTCCCCTGCTCTTTGAGTAGTGCCATGGGGTCTTTTGTGATATTGCCATATCAGTGAATCCTGGTGGATTACATTTTTAACCTTCAAAATCAGGAGGATAAAATTTATTCAATCACTCCTCATAATACTCATTGCGGTAATGCAGCTATTAAGCAGTCCGCTTGTCAGCCAAGACATGACAACAAAATGTTCCCACCAACTAGTGCATCCTGTACATCCAAAGACCCATATCTCCAGACCAATACTTAGAGTGCAACAAAACTGCTCCAACTGCTAATTCCATCCAATTATACTAATCATATGTCTCATTGTCTCTCTCAAAAGTACATGTTCTTGTGCAACAATCTGACGGGTAGGGAAGAGTCAAATCTGTAAGCAAAATTACCATGCTAGTTGCTTGCAAGGGGAGAATGTTTTCTAAATCTATGTTATCAGCAATAATATAAACACTGATTATAAAAATAGCACGATAGACACAAAGAAGCCGATTTAGAATTAACTTAGACAGAAAAAACTGATTTACTTAAATTGTTAATACAGTCCATTCCTTTGAATTAAAAGTCGTCTTTGCTTAGAAAACATTGAATTATCCAGTAGTTTGAATTGAGCAATTTTTGATAAACCAACATGAGGCATTTTTTCGTTGCACGATTTCAATTCAAATTAAGCAACATTGAAATAAGAGGCATAGATGAATGTATGTCATTTTCATGCTAGAATATTTCAGTAATTTCTCCAGAAGAAATTTATTTAGTAAGCAGATTGTAAAATTAGATTCCAACTTCAGATCTTTGCAAGCAAGTGGGACATGACCCCTGAGAACCGGAGAAAATGGGAGTTTTTATGTCACTTCTCACATCTATAAGCATTGCTTTTAAATTAATGGTGGTTGTGCTCCTCCTAATATTTAATTATTCAAAAGTTTTTAAAATCTAGCTTTAATTGCCTTTCTGACATTTTTTTGAGGCACAATTAGGTTGAAGGTTTTCTTGTGAAGAATGTTGTAAATACTCATGCTGTTGAATATTGTCTTTTGATGTGGTATGTTCGTTTACAGCAGTTTTTGTGTGTGTGTTGGATAAATAACCAGGAATTTAGGTGTGTGACCTAGTAGTTTTACACTACAGCGCAAAGTAAAAGATTATTTTGAACCTTGGGGCAACTCTTGGCTTTTAATAATTCTTCGTTGACCACCGTGGCCTGCTTTCAAGTTAATGAACCTGGCATTCTAACCTTCCCATTCTTTGATCAGGGTGACAGCTGTAGAAGGTTAGAGGAAAAGTGAAGTCAGCCCTAGTCCTTAGTTGCAGCCAGGCAATAGAATGATTTTTCACCCAGCACATCAGTGATCGCCTTGAGATACAGGTGCAGACAATTAATAGCCACGATCTTTGACAACAGGTAGCTGGGAGGCAAATGGCTGAACTAGTGGACTGAAGTGAAGGAAATGTTTAAAAGAATGGTCAAGAATCTGAAAATACTGCCTTGGGACAAAAGGGGAGTGCCTCTCCATATTTTTCTTTCAAGCACTGATTATTAGCTAACCTTTTGCCATCTATTGACTGGTAATTATACAGTACAATTGTTTTTGTTCGTTTTGTTTTTCTCCCTCTCTCTCCCATACTCACTCCTGTTGTTAGCCCTAAGTGTTCTCTGCTTTCCCCGTGGTAAGACACCTTCCCAACACTGCACCATTTTCCAGGCAACAAGATGACCTGTTCTGAGCTCTTTGGGTGTGCTGTTCTAGCCAGTTGCTAGGAGGTGTCCAATATATGCTAAGGTTGAGTTCTCCTTTAGGCATTATTTCACCCCTTGCTTCCTCACTAATGGTGAAGCAGTATACATCACTCGGAACTTAACAGTTTAGAATATCATGGACACAGATTTATGTCCTACCTCTTTTTGGGACTGACGGGAGTTTAAAAACTGTCCTTTCTAGACAACACTGGGACTCAATAAGTAAAGAATACCGAATTAACTGAACGGAATTTTCAGTCGATGAAACCTAAATTTCTTGAACTGAAAGCTGCTGTTTAGTTTATAATAGAAGAAAAGAAAGTCTTGCTTTTATATAGTGCTTTTCACGACCGTGGGACACCCCAAAGTTCTTTACTGCCAATGAAGTACTTTTGAAGTGTAGTCACTATTGCAATGCAAGAAAGCAGCAGCAGCCAATCAGCACACAGGAAGGTCCCACAAACAGCAATGTGACAATGACCAGATTATCGGTTTTTAATGATGTTGGTTGAGGGATAAATATTGGCCAGGACACCAGGGAGAATTCCCCAGCTCTTCTTCAAAATAGTGCCATGGGATCTTTTACGTCCACCTGAGATGGGAGGTCAGACGGGGTTTAACGTCTCATCCGAAAGACAGCAGCCTCTGACAGTGCAGCCTAGATTTTGTGCTCACGTCTCTGGAGTGGGGCTTGAACCCACGACCTTCTGACTCCGAGGCAAGAGAGCTACCAACTGACCCATGTCTGACACTGAATTCTTGGATTCAGCAAGGATTGTATCGCTGAATCCAACAGGACATTCTGTATTGTCTGTGGATTGCTATTTTGTGCTAGTTCTCAGAACCCTGCGAATTGATTTGCACCATTTTAATAATTATAAAAGATAATGCATTTTGCAACCTGCCATGAAACCTCGGCGCTTACAGACTGATTGTGATGGGAAAATATTTTCACTGTCCTGTGCAAGTCAGAAGTCATGATTTTTTTTTACAAGTAATAATTTGCAATTTATTTAAAAGGTTGTTTGTTTCTACCAGAGTTTTCAAAAGCATTTCTATCCTCATCGGTTTCACGGGTCCTTCGATTCACTGCAGGAGTTGCTACCTCCTGGTGTTTGGTGATACTTTGTTTAAAAATGTTCTGCATCATGAAAACTTTTAAAGTTTTTTTCAACAATTGCTGCACATGGAGAAATCGGGATAGGACTTGGTGGCTTACTGAAAATCAGACCACTGTTGCGTGGGTAACTGGTCAATTTTTCTGTAAACCACGGAGTCTTTTGTATTTTATTTATATCACTTATTCAGTGATTTTTGTTAGCTTGCTTGTTCAGGAAAATAAGGGCACTATTAAATGTGGCCTTGTTATTCAGGGGCACTCCATCACAGTCTGATGCACAGTTGCTGTGCTGTAATGGTGTTGGCTGACAGTTGGCAAATTCAGTTTTGATGTGAGCTTGCTTGTCTGTGCATATTGGAGCCGTGAACGGTGCTAGGAAAGGCTTTCATTGTGTTGGTGTAACTTATAATTAAGGAGACAAGATACAGAGCCGCAAAACATTTAACGGAGGATCCTATACTGTCTGAGTGCTGCAGTCTGTTGTTTATAGTTGAAGGAGGAGAGTTTATAACCAAGTGTCGGGTTTGTGGGTGCAATATTTGTGCAATATCTGGCCTCAAAAAATTGCAGGCTTCGTCTGCACCTGAAATAAATCGCCAATATTTAATCCGTGTGGGTATTTTGAAGCTTTCTATTGTAAATCCATTTATTATAAAGAACTTGCATTTATATTTCATGTCCTCAGTAACCCCCCCCCCCCCCACCCCAACAAGGCGCTTAACAACCAATGAAGTACTTTTGAAGTGTAGTTACTGTTGTAATGTAAGGAAACGCAGCAGTCAAATTACGCACAGTAAGGTCCCACAAACAGCAATGAAATAAATGACCAGATAATCCACTTTAATGGTGTTGGATGAGGGCTCAATGTTGGCCAGGACACATGGATAACACTCCTGCTCCTCTTTAAATGGTGCCTTTTACGTCCAGCTGAGCAGGCAGATGTTTAATGCCTCGTGAAAGATAGTGCAGCACTCCCTTGAAACTGCAATGAAATGGCAGATGTGGATCCATGTTCTATTTAATGACGTCAAGTAGCTCCTTCTGAGTGCAATTTGTATGTGAATGTTAATTGAATTCTCATTTATTAAACTTGAGTTACATCAGGATTGTGTTTGTGAATTTTCATTATTAAAAATATTCATATGCAGGTCTTGCATTTGCTTCAATGTGTACTGAAAGCACGAGGCCTGCTAAATATGTTGCATTGATTTATGCCTCATTTTGAGGAAGGTGACTGACATTATGCCATTATTTACCACCCTCCCTATGCTTTTCATGTATAGGACAATTATTTTTACCCCTACAGCTTGCAATCTGACAATGTTACTTACACTAGACTTTTTTTGGTTTTGTTTCCAGTGGAACGTCCTGGACTTGGATGCCGAGAGCTGGTGTTTCGGAACTTGTCCAAAGTTTTGCCAGCCGTCAGCCGAGACATTACTGACTGGGTTCCTGCAACACGGGTTAAAGCATCCCAGCTCCTTATTGTGCTGCTGCTCCATGCTGAGGATTACATCACGCAGCACATGGAACTGCTGCTCAGCACCATGTATCGGTCATGTTCAGATGAGGAGACACTCGTGGTTCAGAACGTATGTATCTGCCTTCTGCTGCTTTCACGCACAAACTATTTTTCAGTTAGTGTCAATGAGCATTTCATACTGCGATCTTTAGTAAAAGGATCAGAAGCCTTTTAATGTGTTTAAGACATAAAACTCCCAACTTTTCAGCTTTCCAAAAATTAGCCTCTAAATGCATATAACGTATCTGCAGAAATGACTTTCAGTAAAAGGTCCAGTGATAAATCTTTAAGTAAAACTGGGGGAAAATGCCTAGAATCTGGCAACTACAACAACAACTCTCATTTAAACTGTGCCTTTAATGTAATAAAACGTCCCAAGGCGCTTCACAGGAGCGATTATCAAACAAAATTTGACACCGAGCCACATAAGGAGCTATTGGTCAAAAGTTTGGTCAAAGAGGGTCTTAAAGGAGAGAGAGAGAGAGAGAGAGAGAGAGATCAAGACAGCTGAAGGCACGGAAATTGCTCTGTGTGGCGAAACAACACTGCTGACCACTCCATAGATTTATACTCGCCCACTAACTTACCGCGGTCTTTACTGCGGCAACTTCCTCTTCCAATAAAGCTAGGACCTATGGAAGAAGCAAGAGGATCAATCACTGTCCTTGACCAATCAGACTGCAGCATCCTTGAAAAGCCGCTAAGAGTCAAAACAAGCTGCTACGTAAAAACCAGGAAGTGAAAGCTGCAACAATAAGATAATTTGTAAAGACAGTGGGAGAAAAAAGACGGTAAGAAATAATTGAATTAAAGACAAAAGGAAAAAGTTTTGAAAAAATTTTTTAAGTCAATAATCTTTTATTGACCATAAACTATTAAACTAAGGAGTAATGAGATTCCATATTTTTAAAAGTTAATTTCTAGTTGTTTGGCAGCCATTAAGACTTACCGCGCTGTTAAAACTTAGTTTAGACCTGGGTATTTTTAAGCATACCTGTTGTGGCGATATCAGTTACTTTCCAGCTGGGCAGATGAGCAGGTTGGCGCTGGTCCATTGATTCTGTTGATTGCAGTGGGCGATATCCCTTTTAAGGCAAAGCTGACAGATTGCCGGCGAACCAGGAATAGCATGTTCTGGATTTCTGTGTTTGTCTGCACATGTGCGAATGCCGGAACTTGTTCCTCGATTTGGCCACTAACAACGGTGAGCCCTGTTGAGTTCAGTTTTTTTTTTAAGCAATTTCTGGCCCATTATGTTTGGAAATGACTTTTTTTCAGGAGAATGATTCCATCTGAAACATTAACTTAATTTTTCCTTCAATTGCTGAGTGATGTGTTGTGCATTTTCTGTTTTATTTGTGCTTTTTCAAAAAAAAATAAATTCTGTTCTTGATTTTGGGGCTTTTATTGTTTACTGCAGTCTTGAAAGGTTAATTTTCACTTCAGAATGTTTCTTTTCTGGAGCAAAGGATGAAAACCTCTCATGATACTTAACAACTGTGATACTTGAATCCAGTGCTAGTTTTGAAAATACTATTGCTGCTTTGTTTACAGTGACAGGTGTTAGATAATAAATGATGGTCTAACCCAGTAGCCATAAGTGCTACCAGACGGAAACGTTTTGTTTTCCAAGAGTAGCTTCCCAGTCACAAGATTGTGTGTTTATTTCCCAGGGCTGCCTATCACTCTGGCTGCCTCCATTAGATGAGTTCAGTACCCACATTACTGGATGGAGTGGTACAGGAAAATGAATTGTTCCAACTCTACCAGGAAACACTTCTGTACGATGATCCTGTCTTGAAATACTTTACAAGAACCCCCTTTTTTTGGACTAGTTCATAGTGGACTTGCATTTCATGTTGCCATGTTTGCATTCCGTTACATGCTGAGCTAGCCTGCTCATCATTGCAACAGCTCATGGTGTTGCCATAAACTTACTTCTTCCTGTGGTTCAAAGGGGGATGCTTCTGTCCAAGTTCATTGTTTTCACTTCTCTTGAGAGTACCCAATAACAAACATATATTATTGAAAAGAAGTAGTCTAGTTAGAACAATAGCACTGGTCTACAATTCAAAAGAGATTGATAGCACAGTGGAGTGGAGCTAAATAAGGCCAGGCAGATTGGTTGAAGGTTTTCTCTTTTATTGTTAAAGCAGCAACATGTCATTTGTTGTTTTAAAGTATAAGATTTTCATCCTCTTAAAGATTACTTGAATATTTTAAAAAATACTTTTGACAATTATTGTACTAGTTACTATAAATCATAAACACATCTTAACGGACACCTGTACACACTAGAAAATATTTTTGAAGGAAATGTGACTACATTGCAGTTAAATGTGTTTTTTATTGCTTCGAGAAACTAAACAATCCTTTTTGCCTGACCCAAAATGTTATCAGTCAAAATTCTACACCAGTAATATCAGTCTCGATAATCAGAAATAATTGATTAGCCATGTAGATTAGAAGATATATATTTTTGGACTGAACTATCATTGATGTTCTAATATCTGGCATTATATATCTTGCATTATATACGACATCAAATTGTAACAGCCTAATTTTAGTCAAATATTGAAGATTAGGTACGCATATGATTTTATGACATTTGCAGTGCAATGTTTATTTTGAACAAATCGGGTACTTTCCTGGAATAGTCTTTAAAATACTCCAGGTTGTTGTGATAAAGTTTTCCAGTTGCAACCGTTGATGACTTCTTGACACCTCTGGTTCCACTTTTTAGTCTGTGAAAGCAGCAGAGCTGATTGGAACTTTTGTGAATCCTGAGGTCTCTTTGAAATTGATTCTGACGGCGCTTGAGAAATCTGCCTGCACTGCTCATCTGATGGTGTTGGGCGCGGTCATAAGAGGCAGCTTAGCGCAAGTGCTGCACCCACATCTGATCAGAATTGGAGCAACACTGGCGCTTCCCGACACGTGCCAAGTATCTGAAAAGGTAAATGTTGACAGAAATAAAGGTTTGTCGCCTAGGTATCTTGTAGTGTATTTTTCTCATTCTTCCTATACAGTTTCATAAGAGTTTTTAATATAAACAACAAAACACCCGTGCATGTGTGGCGATTAAGTCCTTCAACCATTCTCCGTTGTCTGTTGTACTATGTATGCAAGTAGCTGTTTTGATTATACCTTTGATAGGTTGAAGATAATTATTCCCTAGGTAGAAGGCTTGGCCAATTTACATTAGATAGCCATGCAGTTTCACTACAAACTTAAAGTATGACACAAAAGGAGGGGGATTGACCAATGGTGAGGGGTACTGTACAATATTTCAGGACATAATTGAGCTCTGGCATGTTTCTCAGTTTATTTACTGGATGTTAGCTGTGTTAAGTGTGGATTGGTGATACTGTAGGAGATATTTGTGGTGAAGTATGCAGGCCAGTGCTGTGAATGATTGGTACTAAAAGTGCTGTTTAAAGCTGCTGGCTCTTAAAAGAAGGGATGGGAAAGAGAAAAAGTAACTGAGACAGCAGGCCACTTTCATCAAAAGAAGAAATCATTCAGTGGTAGTTTATCTATTTCTTGTCAATTAAACTTTTCATTACATTACCGATTTTGAATAAGTGATCTAAATAAAGGGCTTGTGACAGAGATGAAAATGACTGAGCATTTACAAACTTTCCAGTTGGATTAGTGGAGCTACTTTGCAGAAAATAAGCATGCTATTGACATGTTGGGGTTTGTGTGTCAGTAAGACAGTGAGAGCCAAGGGGTGACATTTCTGTTACATTACCTAACTCTGGATTTATGATAGATTTACTGTTGTAACCACAAAGGGAAGAAATTATTATAGTTTTCAAATTTGCTGCAATGAATGTTGCCTCCTTTTTAAAAAAAAAAAATTATGACACAGGTTTCCTCTACTGATGTGTCCAGCTATTTTGTGATACGATTTTTGAAGGATATGAGTTACATTTTCATGTTTTCTCCTCCTGTTTTCATGGTTGATTGGCAATAGTGAAGGAAAAATCCTAAAAAAAATTTTGTAAATAATGCAAACACAAAGAAAAGTGCTACTTGATTGGTTAACCAAAGAATGGTTATATTGTCCCAACATTGATGTATATGTGATTTTTGAGGTGTAATCTTTCTAGTAAGCATAATTTTGGTCCAATGTAACCATTTTTTCCCTAAGGCTATAGTGCACTACTGACTTCATCATTAACCTAGAAGACAGCGTTGAGTTTTTTTTGGTCACGCTAATTGCTTTGACCTTCTTATTTGTCTTGTATTTTCAGTCATTGCTAAATTCATGGATAATCCAATTAATGAAACGGGCATATTTGCAAACCACTTTGGTGCTTTTATTAATTCTAAGCTAATTAATTTTGTATTTGAAGGTTTATGATTTTTAAAGCTTCAACGTTGAGCCCAAATTAGTGTCACTATTGGAATTCAGCCAAACCTACAGCACAGGTTGTTTTGAAAGGTTTATCAAACTAAAATAACAATGAATCAGACTATCAGAATGCTTCTATAAATCGCTCTGATCTCCACCACCGTTGTAATTCTTGCTCTACCAGCAATGTACGGACCAGTAATTGTAACTAATCTGAGCACAGGAATTAAAACAATAACATTGCCATGATTTGTTATCTATACATTTTAATAATTGTTTCCAAATAACCTTGTGAGTTTGGACAACCTAGTGACATTTGAGCCTTCAGACTTTGAGGAATTTGCCTCATTGCATACGCCTGAGACCAATTTGCTTGCACTTGAAACTATACATGAACTCCTATCCCTTTAGAATGGACTGTGCTGTAAATTCATGTTAAGTACTGCATCACTTAAGCTGAAGATCTGTAATAACTAGGTACAGTTTGGTTATAACTCCATCATACTAGCTCATCATATTAAACAAGCCTGTTTTTCATTAATTTGTTCTCTCAAATGTTAATGTGACATGAGTGCGTTTATTTGGCATGCACAAGCAAAGAAAAGGAAAAGCTGGGACACTTAGTGGTTTCTGGAAGCCCTGTTTGGAACAAGTTGTCATCACTTATTACTAACCAGGCACTAGCTGTCAGTGAGGAGATTGTTGGAAGCTTTAACTGTATTTCTAATACAAATAATACTTTAGTGAAACAAAGAAAATATTTTATTACCCAAGCATTACTCCAGAAAGGCAGTAAAATCATTCCTTATTTACATTTATAGGATGTACTGTAACCTTTAGACCATTTACAGCGCCAGAGAATTACAGATTTACTGGGCCAGCCAAATGTCTGAAATTCAGCCTCATGTACTGTGACATTGAAATTATTACTATTATTACAGTAATAATGCCATTCAGATATTAAATGTAGCTTAACTACTGTAATAAAGACTTAAAACATTTTGAACACTTAATTTCTACTTCTTTGCCTTCCCATCTTGTCCCTGTTTTTGCTGTTTTAACTTACACTTATTTCTAGTTCTCTTCCCCACCCAAGCTCCCTCCTCTCATGAAGATGCTGTCTTATACTGAAATCCGCTTTATCGGTGCTCACAGCCTCTAGTACTTTGCTCAAGTGGCCAATCCTTATGTTGATCATGGAGGGCTAAGCAAAATCCTGTTCTCATCGGATAGCCACACGTGCACGCTTTACAACGGTGGGTCCCTCCAATTAATTTCTACTTGCTGAGATGGAAATTGAATTTGAAGAATATCAACTAATGTGATTGGATGGTATGACTTCAACTAATGGAAGTGAAGGTGCTTTATATCAGAACAAGGCTCGTTCCTGGCTGGGTGGTAAATCAATGCACTTACTGCTTCAAGATAAAGTGCCTTAATGTCTGACAGTCCAGGTCTACATCCTCTTAGCGTTAATGGGGATGTTGCAGTGGTACTATGCCATAAAGTGTTTGAACATAAGAACATAAGAAATAGGAGCAGGAGTAGGCCAATCGGCCCCTCGAGCCTGCTCCGCCATTCAATAAGATCATGGCTGATCTGATCCTAACCTCAAATCTAAATTCATGTCCAATTTCCTGCCCGCTCCCCGTAACCTCTAATTCCCTTTACTTCTAGGAAACTGTCTATTTCTGTTTTAAATTTATTTAATGATGTAGCTTCCACAGCTTCCTGGGGCAGCAAATTCCACAGACCTACTACCCTCTGAGTGAAGTTTCTCCTCATCTCAGTTTTGAAAGAGCAGCCCCTTATTCTAAGATTATGCCCCCCTAGTTCTAGTTTCACCCATCCTTGGGAACATCCTTACCGCATCCACCCGATCAAACCCCTTCACAATCTTATATGTTTCAATAAGATCGCCTCTCATTCTTCTGAGCTCCAATGAGTAGAGTCACAATCCACTCAACCTTTCCTCATATGTCCACCCCCTCATCCCCGGGATTAGCCGAGTGAACCTTCTTTGTACTGCCTCGAGAGCAAGTATGTCTTTTCTTAAGTATGGAGACCAAAACTGTATGCAGTATTCCAGGTGCGGTCTCACCAATACCTTATATAACTGCAGCAATACCTCCCTGTTTTTATATTCTATCCCCCTAGCAATAAAAGCCAACATTCCGTTGGCCTTCTTGATCACCTGCATAGTAACTTTTTGATTTTCTTGCAATAGGACCCCCAGATCCCTTTGTACTGCAGTACTTTCCAGTTTCTCGCCATTAAGATAATAACGTGCTCTCTGATTTTTCCTGCCAAAGTGCATAACCTCACATTTTCCAATATTGTATTGCATCTGCCAAATCTCCGCCCACTCACCCAGCCTGTCTATATCCCCTTGTAGGTTTTTTATGTCCTCCTCACTCTCTACTTTCCCTCCCATCTTTGTATCATGTGCAAACTTTGATATGTTACACTCGGTCCCCTCCTCCAAATCGTTAATATAGATTGTAAAGAGTTGGGGACCCAGCACCGACCCCTGCGGAACACCACTGGCTACTGGTTGCCAGTCCGAGAATGAACCATTTATCCCAACTCTCTGCTTCCTGTTAGATAACCAATCCTCCACCCATGCCAGAATATTACCCCCAATCCAGTGATTCTTTATCTTGAGCAATAATCTTTTATGTGGCACCTTGTCGAATGCCTTCTGGAAGTCTAAATACACTACGTCCACTGGTTCGCCTTTATCCACCCTGCACGTTATGTCCTCAAAGAACTCAAGCAAATTTGTCAGACATGACTTCCCCTTCGTAAAGCCATGCTGACTTTGTCCTATTAAATTATGTTTATCCAAATGTTCTGCGACTGTATCCTTAATAATAGACTCCAAAATTTTACCCACCACAGATGTTAAGCTAACTGGTCTATAATTTCCAGCCTTCTGCCTACTACCCTTTTTAAATAAGGGTGTTACATTAGCAGTTTTCCAATCTGCTGGGACCTTTGCCGAGTCCAGAGAATTTTGGAAAATTATTACCAAAGCATCCACAATCCCTACTGCCACTTCCCTCAAGACCCTAGGATGTAAGCCATCAGGTCCAGGGGATTTATCTGCCTTGAGTCCCATTAATTTACTGAGTACCAATTCCTTAGTGATTTTAATCGTATTTAGCTCCTCCCCCCGAGAGCCCCCTGTTTGTCCACTGTTGGGATATTCTTAGTTTGGATGTGTGTTTATGCTAATCAGACCATTAATGCCATAATACCTCACCACCACGCTTTTCTTTCAACTACCTCTTGCAAGCTACTGTTGCCCATTGTAGCTTTCCCATTCGATTCACTTCACGTGAAATCAAGAAACGGCTGAGTGCACTGGATACAGCAAAGGCTATGGGCCCCGACAACATCCCAGCTGTAGTGCTGAAGACTTGTGCTCTGGAACTAGCTGCGCCTCTAGCAAAGATGTTCCAGTACAGCTACAACATTGGTATCTACCCGACAATGTGGAAAATTGTCCAGGTATGTCCCGTCCTCAAAAAGCAGGACAAATCCTATCCGGACAATTACCGCCCCATCAGTCTAGTCTCAATCATCAGCAAAGTGATGGAAGGTGTCATCGACAGTGCTATCAAGCGGCACTTACTCACCAATAACCTGCTCACCAGTGCTCAGTTTGGATTCCACCAGGACCACTCGGCTCCAGACCTCATTACAGCCTTGGTCCAAACATAGACAAAAGAGCTGAATTCCAGAGGTGAGGTGAGAGTGACTGCCCTTGACATCAAGGCAGCATTTGACCGAGTGTGGCACCAAGGAACCCTAGTAAAATTGAAGTCAATGGGAATCAGGGGAAAACTCTCCAGTGGCTGGAGTCATACCTAGCACAAAGGAAGATGGTAGTGGTTGTTGACGGCCAATCATCTCAGCCCCAGGACATTGCTGTAGGAGTTCCTCAAGGCAGTGTCCTAGGCCCAACCATCTTCAGCTGCTTCATCAATGACCTTCCCTCCATCATAAGGTTAGAAATGAGGATGTTCGCTGATGATTGCACAGTGTTCAGTTCCATTCGCAACCCCTCAAATAATGAAGCAGTCCGAGCCCACATGCAGCAAGACCTGGACAACATCCAGGCTTGGGCTCATAAGTGGCAAGTAACATTCATGCCAGACAAGTGCCAGGCAATGACCATCTCCAACAAGAGAGTGTCTAACCACCTCCCCTTGACATTCAACGGCATTACCATCGCCAAATCCCCCACCATCAACATCCTGGGGGTCACCATTGACCAGAAACTTAACTGGACCAGCCATATAAATACTGTGGCTACAAGAGCAGGTCAGAGGCTGGGTATTCTGCGACGAGTGACTCACCTCCTGACTCCCCCAAAGCCTTCCCACCACCTACAAGGCACAAGTCAGGAGTGTGATGGAATACTCTCCACTTGCCTGGATGAGTGCAGCTCCAACAACACTCAAGAAGCTCGACACTATCCAGGACAAAGCAGCCCGCTTGATTGGCATCCCATCCACCACCCTAAACATTCACTCCCTTCACCACCGGTGCACGGCGGCTGCATTGTGTACCATCCACAGGATGCACTGCAGCAACTCGCCAAGGCTTCTTCGACAGCACCTCCCAAACCCGCGACCTCTACCACCTAGAAGGACAAGAGCAGCAGGCACATGGGAACAACACCGCCTGCACGTTCCCCTCCAAATCACACACCATCCCAACTTGGAAATATATCGCCGTTCCTTCATCGTTGCTGGGTCAAAATCCTGGAACTCCCTAACAGCACTGTGGGAGAACCTTCACCACACGGACTGCAACGGTTCAAGAAGGCGGCTCACCACCACCTTCTCGAGGGCAATTAGGGATGGGCAATAAATGCTGGCCTCGCCAGCGACGCCCACATCCCATGAACGAATATTTAAAAAAATTCAAGTCGTCTTATAAACCGATCAGTCTTCGATGTTGTCTATTTCCAGCTGGCATTTGTTCTATCTAAGGGCACCGATCTTCAGCCATATGGCATGTGCCCTACTTCTCATCAGTCCATCAGTGTTGGTCATTTTCTCTTGCCAGCTAATGCATGCGTCGTGCAGGGAGTGTGTTGGCAAGTACCCACCTGCTACTTCTGTGCCTTTGGCAGCGTCCATCTATTAGCACCACACACAGGTATCAATTGGATACCACCGTTACAGGGAGGATAATCACCACTGATTTACGTTTTCTATGATACTTTGTTTCTACTTTTTCATTATTTTTTCTTGATAGCCTCTTTAAACGTGTTAAATTTGGTTGGCCACTTGAGCATATTAAAAGGACAGTTTATGAATGAAAGCAAGACGATTAGCAAGACAAAGTAAGTCGTATTGCCAAATGTTGACATTTGTTCAGCCATGCCTTTGAGAAGTAAAGGCAGAATTTTCTCCATCAAATAGCATGTATAGATTTGCCTTGGATATGAGTTCCTTCCACCGATCAGAGCCAGGTGTTAATAGTGGCTGCTGAAGAAAATACACGATCATCAGTCGAACAGAAAATTGAGGTTCTTTGTTGTGGAAGAAAATTCACTCCTTTCAAAAAGTGTTCAGTGTCTTGTATGGAGGTATTTACCCCTGTGTCCTGAGCCAAATTTTGCACCTGGCAGCCCAGCTGAATGAAATTGGATCCATGCCTTTGAAATCTGTTGCATTAATGACAACCTATGAGAAAATAGATTTGTGGCTTTTGTCTAAACAAGTTCGGGAGAAAATATTGTCTTTGTACAAAAGGAGCGGTGCTTTAGCACATATTGAGGTCACATACAATGGATCTTGATCTCTCCTTTTTAGATTAGCAATAATCTTTTGGCAGTTTCATAAAACCAGAAATCAAATGAATGGAAATAAAAGGTTGAGTATGCAACAAAATAATATGGGGGAGAAATAAAGATCCGAAGATGATAATGTAGAAAATTTATATCCTTCAACGTCAGCCATTGTTGAAAACATTTACCAGCCAGTAATGCTTCTACCAGGAAACTGGTTTGAAATTTTATCTTGTGCCTGCTACTTTTCTTAGCAGGAAGTTGATGTACGTGAAGCAGCTGATGACCTGTGGGAAGTGTGTCGGTTTCCAGTGTTAAACTTGAAGTGTACTTTTTGCTTCTGTTCCCACCAGAGGAGTCATAGCAGTTTTAATATATAAAAAACACATGGTGGCTGGGGAGGAGGGGGGGTGGGGGGAGGGAAAGAAAGGAAGAGAGTTCATAATGATGTAAAAGGTTCTAACATAGCTTTGGGATCAAATTTGCAACAATTTGTAATTTCCATTAAGACCATATATATTCCCGTGGGGTTCTTTGAATATTTAAAAAAATAATATTCAGAGTGAAAGAGAAAAATGGTATGTGAATTTATGATGCAAAAAATATTAATTTGATTCTTTTTTTTCTTCTTTATGATGCCTATAGGTGGAGTATTTGGAACAACTGCTTCTGTGTGTACAGATCTTAATTACAGTCTGTGGGAAGCAGTGCAGTGAAATCAATCTGCCACTGCTTAAAGTGCTGGTGACCGTTGCATCCATAACATCTGACCAAGAGCTGAAAAACAAGGTATTAGAAAGTGTAAACCTATCCACATCAATTAGTTAAAGTTCATCTGTAATTTGGCTATTGACTTTTTTTTTAGAAAGCCAACCATTTCAAAACCTAAATGAATGGGTTCAGTGTCTTCCAGCTTTAATTTTGGGTACTTTCTAATTTATAGCTAAAGTTCCATCTTGCAATGGGTTTAACTTTTCTGAGTAGTGAAGTGGTTTTGAGTGGAAGAAATGTCGAATAGGTTGAATTGCTCCCAAGAATGGTAGTCTTCAAACTTAATACAAGGTACACTGCAGGAATATAATCCTTTCAAAAGGAATAATTCAAAAATAAGTTGGTTACTGGTCCACAGTTAAGTTTGTTTGTGTGCCTTTTTCCCCCCCATTTTGTCTTTCATTCACATCATTATTTATGCCCTATTTCTATCTTCACCATCTCTTAAACATCCTGGTTCTGACCCTATAATCGAAGGCCTTGTCAGCAAAGGTGTGTTAAAATTGTTGCTGATGCTGTGATGTCAAAACAGGTAGATGGAGTTGAGAAACAGATCAGCCATGATCTAATTGAATGGCGGAATAGGCTTGAGGGGCTGAATGGCCTCCTCCTGTTCCTATGTTCTTAAAAAAGCTATTGCTTCTGTTCCCCAGTACTATGGTGTGGTTTTGCTTAGATTTCGAACTTCACACTATTTTTCATAACTTGTTAAAAGACATTTAGCATGGATTCAGGAACAGGAGGTCATGTTTAACTAAGCAGCTAAAATTTTCCAAGATATTTTTGGTATGGTGTATTGAATAAATGTAGTTAATATGTAGTTGGGTTTTCAGACAGCTGTTGGCAAGATTCTACATTGCCAATTAATGGCTATGGTAAGACATCATTTGAATAGGACGTGAAGTATAGCACTGAATAGAAAATAGGCTTTAAAAAAAAATAGGAAATTGAAGATTGCTGTAAGTGGGTTATTTTCAGGTTGGGAAACTATTATGAGCAGGGTACCACAGAGTTGCTGTTGAGTCCTTCTGCTATTGTGATGTATATGTCTTGGCTGAGGGTAAAGCTGACAAGTTGGCAGATAATGCCAAAACAAGCGGCAGGGCAAATGAAGTGGCACCTGCAGCTCTTTGTGGATAAGTGTAAAATAACTAGTATTGGAGCAAGGAGCCTAATCAGGAAGTTTGTGTTAAATGAGACAGTGTAATAGCGAAAGAGGTCTCTTTTCTGGTGGGTGTGAAACAGTGAGGTACAGTAGAAAAGGCAAATAAGCTGATAGGTTGGATTAGTAAGGGATAGAGTACAAATTTAGAGGTTGTAAAGTTGCTATACAGAAGGCTTTGAATAGACTCCATCTGGAGTACTGGCCAGTTCTTCTTACCTTATAGAAAATATATTATTGTCTTTGAAAAGTGAGCAACGAAGATCATTGTGGCTATCAGCAACTTAAGTTCTGAGGACAGGTTAAGCAAGTTGGGCTGATTTACTTTGGAAAGGAGGACACTTTGAGGTGACCTAATTGAAGTTTTCAAGATTATGAAAGGAATTGACAAAACTGATCCAGATAAATTGCTCACACTGACCAGTTTAAATGCCAAGCGAGTTAAAGATGAAGTGGTTAGGACTAAAGCAGGAAGTCTGCTGGAACTTTATACCCAAAGGGTGATCAAGCTACTAAATAAGAAAGGACTTGCATTTTTATAGTGCCTTTCAGCACCTCCCAAATCACTTTACAGCCAATGAAGTACTTTTGATGTGTCGTCTCTGTTGTAATGTAGGAATAAGTTTAATAAGAGAATGCTATTGGAATAGATAGTGGTTCAAAAGACAATTGGATATGTTTCTGGAAGGAGACAGAGTTGAGGGATATGGTGAGAAGATGGCTAGGTGGGCCTCGCCTGTGGCATTGGGACAGCTTGCTTGGGCTCAATGGCATTTCTTGTTCCTAAAAAAAAAAATCTTCATGTTCTTAAGGTGTTTGCTGCTAAATCCTTTAAGGCCTCGTTATTGAGAATTCAATCCAAGTTAAACTCCTGTTTGGTAACAAATAGAGGAAAAAGTGGCTGCTATTTAAGATTTTCATATAAGAATAGTGCAAAACAAGTACTGGACAGTGAATGACCATGCACCCAGAATTATTTGGTGTAATTGTTTTAATAATTCAATGCATAAAGTGCTTTACCCAGACATTGTGCATTGGAAATCCTCCATTTCATCAAGATGGTGTACATCGTGCATATATTTTATAAGGCTATGATTCCTGAGTTAGTTTTCATGAATTTCAAGGCATTAGTAGACTGAAATGGAGCAGGAGTGGCCCCCAGAGTTACAGCTGCTAGCGATTTGGTATTTCAGTGATTATCTTCTGACTGTGTGCACAAACTGTCGCAAGAATTAATATTTAGGCACCTTAAGTGCTTGCAAATGTTTTTTCTTAGTGTCTTTGATTGTGAATGCCATATGCTGCTTTCTGGTCTAAAGAGTGTATTCATGTGCAGTCACTGGAAACATTTCAGCGAACACATCCTGCCCTCTGATCCTGAGCAATAACTATTGCTACTCATTCCAAAGACTAATTTTAAAAGAAGTAATGAAGCAAAAGATGTGTTCAGTTTCCATTTACCTTTTCAGCAAAAAAAAAGCTGTAGCTATTTTCAATTTGTTCCATTTCCTGATCTGATTGGAGAATGGGCAGAATGAATCAGAGTTTTCCTATATGAGGTGAAACACTTGTGTGTGAGAGGGAGTCTGACATTCTTTTGATCAAGTTGCTCTTTAGGGAGACACTTGAGCATTATTGAAAATGGTAAAATACATGTTTTATAAATTCTCTTCTACTCTTGGTGTTCCTGTACAATACACCACTTGCTGGCAGAGAGGAGAGAAGCTTTGAGACTTTCCAAGTACACCTTAGTAACCAGCCATTGAGGTAGTAGGCAAGAGTGGCTGAGGCACCTCCAATGTTCTTTCCTTCTCTGTGGTGAAGTGGCTGGTCTCCACTTTGTGCTGTTCCTCCTACATTGACCCGTGTAGAATTACGAGTTTGAACCTTTAACCGATCACTTTGTGATGCAGCCCAGGGAGTACCAGTGTGTGCTGTCACTTCCTTAAGGACCTTGTTTAACTTGTGTGGTAAGAATCTTGAAAAATATACTGGGAATAATTTTCACCTCCTGCATAATGAAATTTGGGTCGATGGTCCCGCTGTTGTATATTGTACCACTTTTTTTTTCAAATCACTGAAAAACTACACTTACTTTGGTGTGGCACTTCAAAAAGGGTCTATTCATGCAGAAGAAGCTTTAGATTGACTATTATAATTGCTCAGATGCTGAATTGCCTTTGTAGTCCTCAAAATGCCAACCATTCTCTGATAGCATGCTCAGAAGTGAATTTCTTTGTGTGACGCTAAGGGGTCAATTTTCAAAGGGCGGTGGGATGGCGAGGGGGTGATTTGCGGGTGCCAAATCCGGAATGCAAGTAGGCAGGTTGCAATCTAATGAGGCCAATTGAAGCCTCTTCCAGGTTTGGCGCCTGGCAGCCAGCCTGATTGACAGGCTGGCTGCCGGCAGGAGCTGCAACTTGGGCAGTGAGGGGGGAGACATCAGAGGTGGGAGGAGAGACATCGGTGCAAGTGACATCGTTTGAAATGTAGGTTTTTTTTACGTTGTGAAATGTTATTTTATTTCATTTATTTACTTTATTTTTCGTTGAGCTGGCCCTTCGTGCCTGGTTTCACCAGGAATGAATTGGAAGCCGTGGGAAAGCCGGCCAGGTAAGTTTTTAATATCGTTTTAAGTGGCCAATATGTAAGAAATAACGTACCTTAGTACCTCAAACATTTGCTTGTTTAAATATTGTCCCGCTGGTGGGACCTCTGGGTTGGGGAACAGTGCGCGCACCCAGGTGCGTCTGTGTGAAACTCTGAAACTGGTGGGTTGGAGCGGGGATTCGTCCCAGCTCCAGATTTTTGTGATTTTCTTTGCCCGCCCCCCAAACACACCTGGAATTGCATTTGAAAATTGAGCCCTAAGAGTTAGCACATAATCATTTGAACTCTGAAACCTATGAAAGCCTGTCGGTGTCTCCTGTGAGATGAGTGTGGGGCAGTAAGTGTGTATACACACACGCACACGTACTAATTGCTTTTCTCAATTAGAAAGAAGAAAGAAAAACTTGCATTTATATAGTGTCTTTCACGACGTCCCAATGTACTTTTTGAAGTATAATCACTGTTGTAATGTAGGGAAATATGGCAGCCAATTTGCGCACAGCAAGATCCCACAAACAGCAATGTGATGATGACCAGATAATCTGTTTGTGATGTTCGTTGAGGGATAACTATTGGCCAGATCTCCCCTGTTCTTTTCGAAATAGTGCATGGGATTTTTTTACGTCCACCTGAGAGACCAGACAGGTCCTCTATTTAACGTCCCATCCAAAAGAAGGCACCTGCGACGGTGCAGCACTCTCTCAGTACTGCATGGAGTGTCGGCTTAGATTTTGTGCTCAAGCCTCTGGAGTGGAACTTGAACCCACAACCTTCTGACTCAGCGATGAGAATGCTACCCACTGAGCCACAACTGAAAGGATAGCTTATGTGGGAACAGGATGGAAACTGCACCCTGCACAATGGGAGGAGTGCTGGGTTATGATCTCTTGTTAAAAGAAATTAATGTGCACAATCACAGGATGTTTTATTGTACACAAAACTGAGTAAATCAAATGGTTGAAAAAAGCTGAGAATCTGAGGAAGCACAGTTAGCACATTTTTGCCCCAAGTTTGAATCCAGCCCATAATGATGAGATGAGAGTCTGTTCTCTCTACCCGTTGTAAGGTCCGTAAGTGAAATAATTTTGGGCAGTCTCCACCCATTTCCTAATGGGAACAAGGCCACAGCACGGAACTTTCTGTAATTAGGCACAAGTTTGGCAATCCAACTCTGAAAAGCTGCAAGGATGGCTGCTGTGGGAAATGGAAGTATTACGTTGGTGTAATAGTGATTGATTCGAGTTAAGGCACACTACTGGGATAGAACTCTGGGAGTTTTACACTTCATGTATCAATACGGTATCTGTCATGGGAGTGTTTCATGCTGACAAGAGGCGTACAGTTTTTTTTTAAAAAGCCATTTCCAATGTAGTTACTGTACCTTAATGAGCACAGAATTCCTACTTGCATGGATTATGGTAATATTAAAATCTCACATTTTACATGGGTTTAATACGCAGATAAAACTTTTCCAGATCTGTTCTATGTAAATGTGCTTTAAGGTGTTAGTTGACTAGAATCACGGCACTTTAAACTGTATGCAGTGGAGATGGGCTCCACTTACATGGACGCAATCTGTCTGGGCAACTGCATTACGTAGAATCATAGAATCAGACAGCACAATTAGTCCCACTCCCCCGCTCTTTCCCCATAGCCCTGCAAATTTTTCCTTTTTGAGTATATATTCAATTCCCTTTTGAAAGTTACTATTGAATCTGTTTCCGCCGCCCTTTCAGGCAGTGCATTCCAATTGCAAACCAAATATATATGCAAGATTCATTGTTTTTTCCCAATGGGTTTTATCAGTTTGTCCGGGTAAACTTTACCTTGTGCCAGGCCCAAGTTTGTTTTCTCTGGTGCTCTCTAATAGCAATTCAGTATGATGCAGGATCGGATCTCCATTAAAACCTTTTTTCTTCTTCACTTGTTTGCCGACTGCACAACTATCAAACTAAGGAGCTTTGGGATTGTTAGTTAGAGCATTATAGCCTGACAGACCAGGTTTGTTTGCTTACAACAGACATCAGACACACTAGACAAATTGGGTCTGCACTGATACATGGTTTACACTGTAGTAGCTAATTGTTTATGCCATTATAATGAGCTGCTGTTCTTTAACATGTTGAACAATAAAACCTGTGATCTGATTGCAGGTAGAGAAGACCTTGGCTTCCCTCGCTGCAGTACAGAACTTGGATAATTTTTTGGACCTATATAGGCAACATATAAGTCAGCTGATCGGATGGGTGGCTGACACACAGCACCGGTGGACCAACTACTCTGTGCAACACTTGCAGTTTGAAACTATTATTACTCAGTCGGGTAAGGAAGATAAATTGCATTGCTCAGTCAAATTTTACATAGCCGACATCTTATGATTACTTTTGCACGTGAAGTTTTCTGCATTCTGGACTATTATTGTGATGGTAGGGCTTAAAATTCTGAAACCTATCTGTGTATAAACCACTAAACATTGGAACTTCTATTATCTGCACCCCAATTATTCACCTTCCCAATTGTCTATCACATATATGGGGTATGGGGCAAAGCTTCATTTCCCACTCTGCTAACTCCAATCTCCTCCTGTCTGTATGAATTAACAAAACGGTCAAGAAAGATTCCATTCAGTTTGTTGGTTGTATTCTACTTCAGTCCCCCGCTGAGGGTACTGCAGTACCATATGTGTAAGAGCAAACTTTGGGGCCCCCTCTACTTTCCACTGTCCACCAGGGATGGTCCCTCTATCATGGTAGATAATGGCAGCACCATTCCATTCAATTTTTTTTTTCCAGAACTCTAAGCAATTTTTTCAAACAAACCCAACTTCTGTTGCACATGTCTTCAAATTAATCCTAATAGAACAGCTGGGTTTATTTTAATTTAGAATGTTTTCCAATTGAATAAATCTGTCCAGATATCAACAAAATGAGCTTGATTGCACTGCTGTAATAAGGCATTTAAAATGCACAGCTCTGCTCACAGTCTTTTTATATAAAGATTTTTCCTCCCTTTTCCTGTGAAAAATCCTTTCTTTATCAGTAACAAGTCTGGTATTACTATAGCAGTGCAGCAAAATGCATAATTCAAAATCCAGTATAGTGGGAGTTCTATGGTAACTGCAAAGCTGGAATGTTGGCAGGAGACTTGCATTAGAGTCCTAGTATTGAGTGAAATTCACAGAGGTTTTCCTAAGCCGAGTACCTCTACACAGTGGCAACCAAGTCCCCAGGGTGGGGACAGAAAGGGGAAAGCCTCCCATATAAGTCATAACCCTTGTGACAGCTGGAGCAGTGAGCTTGTCAATGAAGACATATGTGGGTTGAGAGGGAGAAAATTAAAATTACTCATCTATTTTTAATGTACAATTTTTTTTGTTAAAGTAGTCAACCTGCGCTTATATTTTTGCTCATTAGGTTTAAAGGCATCAGTGCTGGGGAACTGAAATGTTTTTCTACTTTTCACACCCACTATCAGCACCCAACAGCCCCACGTCAAGTACAGCATGGAACTGATGCAATACAAAGATCCTTGTTGCAATGATTCCCATATGGAAATCTTGTCCCCTACATTTTGGAAGCTGTACTTTTATTTTTATACTGTCCTTGCAGAATTCTGTACTCAGGATGACAATTATCCCAATCGCAATAATCTGATTACTGGATTAGAAAAGTCTTGTGCTATGGTTCCAAACCCTATTCGCAGTGATGGAGATGAATGTACACACGAGCGGTTTTCTGGTTAAACTAATTATCTTTCTTGATGCATATATGGTAGTAAAAGTTCATTTACCAAAGTTCTCTTTCGAAACGGTAAAAGCACCTTGTTTTGTGCTCCTGCTCAAATCTTCGTCGACCCTCGTACACCGTTTGCTCCTGAGACCTTTTTGCACAATTCGAACTGTCGCTTTTTGAAAGAACTGCAGCTTTTAACTTCTTAACCTCATTTCACGTGGGCCGTTCATAGCTGACGGAGAGAAAGGAGACTTTCAGTCAATCAGTTTGGGCTTCCAGATCTTATCCAGTATGTCACTCAGTCCCTTAGTACACTTTTCAAGAACAGTTACCATTTGCTCTTAATATGTTTGTTGTGAGCAATAATTAATTGATTTTAGATTTCGTTTGTTGCCTCTCTGTGGAAATGCAGTGAAAGTACTTTTACAGTTTGCATCAAATATTTGTGTGCGCTGTCTACAATATTTTGCAGAAAAATAATTTGCATATGCTACAAAATCTGAAATAACAGAAAATGCTGGAAACACACATGCATCAATATCTGAAAGGACAAAGGGCAGATTAGCATTTGGGGTTGTATACCCTTCATCAAAACATGTCCTTTTTTTTTCTCTTCAGATGTTAATGGGTTTCTGTGTTTAGAATATTTTGCCATCATTGTGTTAAGTTGGCAAACAGCCAGCATATAATGCCAGATAAATGACTCCCTGGACAGTGGAGCCAAGTAACATTCTTCTTTTCTATTGTGTTTAAGGTGATATTATTGTTGGCAGGTTTCTTTCTTATTCTTCATACAAACTGGAAATGTCTGGGTAAATATTTGGTTTCCATGTTGGTCACTGCTGTTTTGTCCATGATGGTGTTTTCTGTCTTGTCTGCTGCACAGCTTCCAATAAAGCTGCTTTTATTAAATAGTAGCTGTCTTCCATCACCTTTCCCACCCCCCAATACGCACCTACATACTACTTGATTGGTTGACTGTATTCTCTGTCCTTTCTTAATATATGATGTGGAGATGCCGGTGATGGACTGGGGTTGACAATTGTAAACAATTTTACAACACCAAGTTATAGTCCAGCAATTTGCCTGAGGAAGGAGAAAATCTCCGAAAGCTTGTGAATTTAAAATAAAATTGCTGGACTATAACTTGGTGTTGTAAAATTGTTTACAACTTTCTTAATATAACTTTTTGTTACTGCAGACTCTGAACCCAGAGCTAATTTCACATTTCCTTTAGCTTATAGTGAGCGTGTTTTTCAGCTTTTAAAGGATGCTGTTGAACGGGTCACATGGACTTTCGACTTTCCTCCTCTTGGACGTTTCTGTCACAAATAGAGACCTTCTGCTTTAACTCTGCTGCCTGTATCCTAACTCACACCAAATCCGGTTCGCCTATCACCCTTGTGCTCGCTGACCTACATTGGCTCCTGGTCCAGCAACGCCTCTATTTTTAAATTCTCATCCCTGTTTTCAAATCCCTCCATGGCCTCGCCCTATCTCTGTAACCTCCTCCAGTCCTACAACGCTCAGAGATCTCTGCGCTCCTCCAATTCTGGCCTCTTGCGCATCCCCCATTTGCATTGTTCCACTATTAACGGCCATGCCTTCAGCTGCCTGCTCTGGAATTCCCTCCCTAAACCTTCCCACCTCTCCCCTCCCTTAAGATGCTCCTTAAAACTTACCTCTTTGATCAAGCTTTTGGCCACTTGTCCTAATACCTCCCTAATATGGCTTGGTGTCACATTTAGTTTGATAACGCTCCTGTGAAGTGCCTTGGGACGTTTTGCTATGTTAAAGATGCTATATAAATGCAAGTTGTTGTAATATCAGGTGCCTGTTTCTGTGGCTATTCATCACACAGTTGCAATCTGGTAGGTTTGTCAAATTATTTTAAGTACTGAGCATACCTACTGTTGGTTGAAACATGGAGCACCATTTGGTATTACATTAAGAGCCCCCCCCCCCCATAGTTTTGTGCAGCTGATCGAAGGAAGATTGTGTGGAAGTTTTGAGCCTGTATGTGCACTTGAAATGGTTGTGTTCTGCTGAGCCTGAAGGGGAAAGTTTCACTTGGACGTGCAATAGTTTCCAGTAGGGGCCTTTGGTGAGCCATTGTGAGAGAAGAACTACTTCAAACAACGTGCTATCGAAAGCTATCCCTGATGAAAGCTGGTACTCCCTAACTCTGCTGTCTGTATTGGTATTGGATTTGCTCGTTGTGACACGACTGCAGTCACGCAGCACACGAAAATGTGACATCCAGTAATGTTGCTTAGAGTAATAGGGTGGTGTTCTGTGCTTCTGCACTCTCCCACCTCTGATTTTTTCTACCCACTCATTAGGCAGAAAATGGCAGGCTGGGGAGCGTGGAAGCGGAAAATTTCCCCTATATTATTTGGTCACGGCAGGAGGTACATGTATAAAATGTAGTGGTTTATTGGTAATGTATTTGAAAAACATGCAATTGATAAATAACATTAGATATTGCTAATTTAATTAGCTACTAGTAAAACTCCACTATCAAAAATATGTTCAGAAGTATTTCATAGTCCGAGATCGATCTAACATATATCTGTTGTCAAGCAGCCAGAACACCTAGATAATGTTGCACATTTTCCATTTACAGATTCAGATCTGATAGTTTCCATAACTTTACGTTGTGTATTATTGCAAAACTAGGGCACGTTCCAGGCAAGCTTTGTGCATGAGCTGTATATTGCCAGGGGGCAGGAGATGAGTAGGGGTTTAAATTAAAATGCTTACCTCTAGCTGAATTCATATTCAGTCTCTTTGGAGGCAGTTTTAAATTATTATCTGTAGGTGGAAGTTTTCATCTCAAAATAACAAAATTACCAAATTGGCACTGTTTGTATTGTACATTTATAGTTTGGTCAGAGCAATCCAGAATTCACAGCCATTGTGTAAGGTGAGCAACTGATAGGATCTTTGAGAACTGACAGATTTATCACAGATGTGAGTTTACTTTGTTGAGCTTAGCAGTGTTCCTAAATGGAACCGGATACTTCTAAAACCACTCTGAATGAAATCTGTGGTCATTTGTTACACAAAAGGTATTTTACATAGTTGTGCAAATAATGAATTAAGTAAAATGAGCATTCTTTCTGTAATGGTTGCACTCATAGTTTCAATTAGCTGTAAGATATATAAAATATAACTCAACAAAATTGATTTTAGTTTTCTAAAGTAAAAGTTAATCTCAGTGCAACCCTTATGCACATGGGCCATGATTTTAGAATGGAGGCGGGATGGCAGGTTTGGGGGGGGGGGGGTTGGCGGAATGAACGCGTGGGTAACCCGAACAACAAAATATGTCCGTTTCCCATGTGATCGAAGTGAATTGGTGCCGGGTTTGCTGTCGGAAAGCTGCACCGCGGGTGGGCTGCGCACCCGCATCGCAGGCTGTCAGCTGGAGGAGCTCTATTTAAAGGGCCATTGCTCCACAGGCTTTTGCTGGAGCACAGACCCAGAAATCACAATGGTGCAGCACAGGGGCAAGGCTGCTCCAAGGTTCAGTGACTCCTCGCTGTAGAAACTACTGGACGGGGTGAGGCAGAGGAAGAGGGAAGTGTTTTACCCCATGGACAGGAGGAAGTGGCCTGGCTCGAGGTGGCAGAGGAGTCACCAGCAGCAGCAACATCTCCCGCATCTGGATCCAGTGCAGGAAGCTGTTCAATGACCTAACTAGGTCAGCAAAAGTGAGTGCACTTACTCATTCTCCTGCATTCAGTGTTCCACGTCACCCCCACCCCCCCAACTTATTGTGCACTGCCAAGACTACTCCTCGCACCCACTTAAGGCTCATCCTCAACTTACCTGCAGTTCCTCACCTCCCCGTTAGTCACCCCACCACTATCACTCACCCCAATCCTCATCTGATGTGATGGCTCTGTCTCATACTCACCCTCTGATGCATCTCTTTGATGGTCAGCCTCACCCAAAGCAATGCATTCATCGGTTGGCCACTTCACCATCACTCACTCACACGTCTGTACTTTCTCCCCTTCTAGGAGAAGAGAGCGCAAAATACACGCGAGAGGGCGAGGACTGGAGGGGGGGCCACAACAAGTAGTGGTCCTCACAGACTGGGAGCAAGAGGCGCTTGAGATCAGTCGTACCCTCAAGTGCTTGTCTGTCAGGGACGCCGAGACTGGCACCCCACAAACGTCTGGTGATACAACTTTAACATTCATCACACACACTATGAATTGATGTTAACAGTGCTTGCCATGTTCAACACCTCAGTATGCTCGTCGCAATATGACGCATCTGTGATGATGCTTAATATTGCCTTCTGTTCTCTTACAGGCCCTTCGACCACAGTGACGGCAGAGGGTTATTCCTCAGAGGACCTGCCAGCCTCTGAGGGTGCACAGTCACATCTTAAGTGAGCCATCCACCAGCGCAGATACTCACATTGCGGTGGGTCCTAGTCAGTTAGTTGGGTTGGCACCTGGTGAGTCACCACACACAAGTGAGCACAAGCAGACAATGGTGACAGGCAGCTGTGGAGAGTCCGCGTCGGAGGGAGTGCTCTGCTCAGCTGGACGCAGATGCTGCACCCGGGGGCCATCCTTTAAAAGGTGAATGATCGAGGAACAGCAGCACATTTGCGAGGTACTGGAACAGGTGCCATGCGCACTCTCCACAATAGCTTAGAGGATGGAGCAGTCTAACTCCTGCATGAGTGGAATGGTGGCACGAGAGGGAATCTCTGATAGTGTCGCAGGACGTGAGCAACTGTCTGAGATAGTGTCGCACGCAACTGCTGAAATGTCTGAGGTAGTGTCGCAGGTAAGTGCGGGAATGTCTACGATGGAGAGAAAGCTAGCCTCCATTGAGCTTCAAGCACAACTCACAAATGAGTCCATTCAGGCCCTAACAACAGTCATTCGGATTCGATGATCAACATTCTTCCGCTTCAAACAGGCTGACAGATACTTGAGAAATGATCTTCCAATGCATCACACATGTCTACCACACTGTTGTCCGGCAGGATGGTAGGAGTGATGTGGGCCTGGTCCAGGGGAGGGGTGATGGCAAAAGGGGACATGGAAGTGGGGACGCCACTCAAAGCGCTCCCACAACTCACCTGTTGCCCCCCCCTCTCAACCAGTACCCACAATGCTGCCTCCTCTCCAGGTAGCTGAATCTGCCCCTGCACAGGTGCAGGTGGAACAGTCTTTGGAGGGGCCCTCACGGGCACCAAAACCCAGAGGGCGTAGGCCGAAAGCATCTAAGCAGTCAGGCATGAACATGAGCAACCTGCCACTGCCACTACCTCTGCTGCAGCCTCAGGGGATGCACCACGTAGAAATAGTAGGAAGAGAAAGGCTAAGGGTTTGTGATCATGAAGGGTATTTGACAGCTGGTCATGTTTTTCATTTATATTTGTTTTTTTGTTAAACTCACATTAAATATTATAATTATCACCACTACTTCCAGGTCTTGCCCATTCTTGACTGGCTTTTGTGATGGGGCCCTTTCATGAGGTTCACCATGAACGGTGACACTTGATGCCACCCAGTGGATCGCTTTACAGTGGGTTTATGTGTAGTTGCAGGACTGTTTTGTGCAGGCGGAGTGGCGAGACTGGTGATGTTGCTCGTCCTCTGATGTAGTCGTGAATGCAGCCTGATGGTGTGAGTTTGAGGGGGTCAGAAAAGTTGGTAAATATGTGTGAACAGAAGAATTCTAAGCGGAAACTAAGAATTTTCAGTGAAAACACAAAGATCTCCCAGCCAGAAGTTTGTCTGAAAGAACTGAGTGCCCTGCTGCAATAACTCACCTTTTCTCCCCATCTGTCAAACAAGCATTTGAATGTCCAACTGGCTGCTGGCTGCAACACATCTGGTAGAACATGGAGTGTTTCCCACAGCATGGGAAACACGCTGAGGATGTTTGAAAATTGGACCCCTGCCTCACTGTGCACAAAATTAAGTACTTCAACTGTCTAACTAACTGTTTTAACTGTCATCCCGCCGGCTTTAATTGCTGGTGGGACTTCCGCATTCAGGAGGAGCGCGCGTACCCAGACGCGTCATGGGGAACCCGGAAATCTGCAGGTTGGAGCTGGGTTCCGAACCCGCTCGGGATTTCCCCGATTTTCGGAGCCCCCAACGCACCTGCACTTGGGTTCCAAAATCGAGCCCATGGTGTTTATCTAGTTACTAAATATCCTGAAAATAAAGCTGTGTTTTAGAAGTACTGTTCTAATGGAATCACTTGCTGAGGTTGTCTGTGCTGTGTTTTGTAGGTCCTGTACTAGGGGAATCACTCCATGAAGTTTTTCCAGTTTTGAAAACCTGCCTGCAGCCCAGCAGAGACCCCGAGATGCGCTTAAAACTCTTCACTATTTTATCAAAATTACTGCTGAATGCCAGTGAAACTCTGAACTCTCAAGGGTAGGTGTAAGTTCAACGATACCAAATTTCTCAGTAAGAATTAATCACTGTTAGAGCCCTTTGATATTTTACATTTTACGGTCTATAAAAGAAGAATTGGGTGTCTGGTCAGTTCCCTGGTAGCTGCATGGTAAGTTTATATTACTCCCAGTAATGCAGTTGTCACTAAAATCACTTGTGGGTATTTGTGCACTGCAGTAGAATTGTCAATGGCAGGGTGGAACCATAGAACAGTGGAGCTGCATATGGAATTAATACATTTGCGTTCCAGGCAATCTCAGTGCAGTGAATCATAGAATGATACAGCATAGAAGGAGGCCATTCGGCCCGTCGTGCCTGTGCCAGCTTTTTGAAAGAGCTATCCAATTAGTCCCACTCCCCTGCCCTTTCCCCATAGCCCTGCAAATTTTTTGCCTTCCTGTATTTATCCAATTCCCTTCTTGAAAGTTATTATTGAATCTGCTTCCACCACCCTTTCAGGCAGTGCATTCCAGATCGTAACAACTCGCTGCATTTTTTAAAAAGTATCCTCATCTCGCCTCTGGTTCTTTTGCCAATTGCCTTTTAAAAGAGTGCAAAGAGAATCTAAGTGAAAGGGGAGTAAAAGGCATTCAAGTCTCATGATGGTAGATGAGCTGAAGGCTCTTGTTCCTCTGCGGCTAAACACAAATCCTTGCTCCAGGAATTGTATGCAACCTGCCTGTGATTTTGATCATTTAGGGCATTCCATGGTGCCACTTTCTTGAAAGGTGATGATGTGCCATTAAGCAAAAAGTTCCATTTCCTGAAAAGAAAACAACCTTCTACACTGGGAATAGTTGTCTCAAAGTGCAATTTTAGAAGCTTCCAATTATTTGGTGTGTGACGGTGTAAAGCTAATTACTGCAAACAAAAAAGGTTTGGGGTTATGAGTCACCGTTTCACTCGGAGTGGTTTGTTTCTTCCTCATTTATTTTATATATAAATTTGCTTCGTCGTGCCTGCCAGCTTTTGAAGGACAGCAAGTTTCCGAGTGCTTTATTTGAAATGACCGTAGAAAAATCATTAAGGGAGCCTAACCAAACCCTGAGACAGATTATGCTTCATCACTGCAGGATGTTGTCCACTTTATTTGTGGAATTTTACAGACTTATGATTCAGATGACAGGTGCACAATTTCTCTGTCATGGCTAAGGGCCACACATTAGAATTCTTTGTCTCAAATGAGCTCTAATGGTCTTGTGCTAGATATTTCTTGGCCATGCAGACTGCCAGACTCCAAGTGTTCATCATACAATTTCTGTGTGTGGCCCACCCACTTATTCCGTTTTCTCTATTGTTTTGTTTTTTTTCCTGTTTTACATGATTGGTCTTAAATAAAAAGCATTTTTGTTTTTCTTTCTTGTGCAAATCCTATTGGAAAAACTGTATAAAGCCAAACTAACATTGTGCTTTGATGTGGACATTTTACCTATCAACAGTCTCTATTAACAATGCCAACACAGAGACAAAACTGGAGATGGGTCAGACTGAATGCAGACCACCTTGTAGAATTGCATTAGTCAGTTCAGGTTGAATTATTAACCGGATTAAAATCAATGTTTCCTTCTCTGGGTAATCCAACATCAATCACGCAAGATGCACTTAATTATGTTTTAAGAAATTGCTTTTAATTATGTGCTATTTTGGATGGAACTTGAAGGAGCTGTAGTTTTGGCAGCAGTTGAAGTTATTTTGACAACTGTAATAGGGGAGCGCCATCTTCTGGAGTGCAAATTATAACACGAGAGAAGAATGATTTCCATCTAAGTGCTCTGCGAGTCCAGCCTTTTGAAGTTAACAGTCGGGTACCTGCCGTACAGTTCACCAATGGAAGATTCGAGTTTGGTATTCCAAGTGAATTCTTCTGACGTAAACTCATGTACATTATTGATTAGGTGCATCAAAATATCAATTGGCATGCTGACATCGTAATGTCTCCATATTTATGGTGCCAGTCTTGTTTCACTCGAGGTACACGTGGAACGTGCAGAGAAAGAAAAAAATAAATTAAGGGGGGGAAAATGAGCTGGGGAGGGGAGACGAAAGTGATATGAAAAGACACAGTGCAGTGGAGATGTGTGCAGTATTCCAACTTGGCTTAACTCAAACCCTTGCACAACTCTATACTGCAGCCAATCAGAAAGCTGCCCAAATGTTTTATGTGAAATCTATGGGATAAATCCCTTGTACTAAATCCCTCATCAACAATAGCAGTTTAGAAAAAATATTGTGTTTTTTTAGTTTTCCTGGAGGTGGGGAGGGTGTTACTGACTGTTGGCTCTCAATGTTTATGACACATCTGCATCATCAATAAGATTTAATTTAATTTTTTAATTTTTAAAAATAGTGCACAGATCTACAATATGGCAGTGTTTCGTTGGGCTAGACAAATTTGAGAGCTGTGTTCCCTTCTTGCATAGCACCTCCAGTATCATGGTCGTTCTGGGGATCACTTGTCTTTTTAAAAACGTAGAATTACTATTTTCTTCTGAGCCAAGGACTACTTGCAACGTGCTGCACAGTTGAATCACAGTCAGTGAGTCCATGCTCCCAAAACTACTTCCACAGACTATTATTCATATTGTATATAATTAATTATTTTCCCAAAACCGAATTAATGTCACAGGGCTAGTTCCGTCTATCTTTACTGAATGCTGGATTGCAAATTGTTTTCAAGCTTTACTTTTTTTTAATCACTCCCGTATCCAGTTTACAACCTTAAATGACAAGCCCTTCAGTCAGTTTTAGTTTATCTTTTTCTGAAAAGGTTTGCCTTTTATTTTTATTATTAAAGGAATTGTCCATGTTTTTTATTAGCTCACAGGAATGGCTGTTCCGTTTGCTCATTACTGCAGTTGTACCTTTTTTCTTAAATTGCATCGTTACGTATTTGTCAGCATGATTTGGGCACATTAGTACAGTTTCACGTGCTTTAAGATCAAAATCTCAGCTCCTTCATTTATTTTTTTTTACCTCCTGTTAATAGCACCAGTTGTATTCTGAATGGTCCCTAATGTGAGAAAATCTTTTGGAGCACTGCTTCATGCTTTAACTTGTATGTTCACTTTTGTTTGAATTTGAAGTACTTTTTCTGTAATTTTGGAAGTTTTGTATTGGACTTTGTTGCCTCAACGGCAGCTGTGCCTTCTCTGTCGCTTATGACCAGAGGTGTTGTGCCTCCCCCATTATCACGGGCTTGCTTTGTGTAAAATCTGTACACCTTTCCAATAGAGGAGGCTTCAGCTGTTATCTACCATACAGGCAGAGTTGGGAAATACCCAAACAAAGAAATCATTCAGGGCGGCCAACAAATCCAGCCATTTGGACCACAGTCCTCCAAATGCACATCAAAGGTTCAGCCTTCAATGGCGCATTGAAATAATTTTTTTTTGGGTAAAAGTTAAAGTTCAGGTAAAGCAAGCTAAGTCAACAACCAGGTTTTGAACCACCCGAGCCCAGCTTTCTGCACCACGCCTATCTTGTACTCTGCTGCCTTCAACGACTGCCAGCTCCTTTCTGTAAAGTAACCAAGCTTGCGTAGAAAATATCCTGTAAGCCAGTGGTTTTCAAGCTTTATTTTATCTGCTCCAAAAATATCGAAACACTCTTGGAGACCCGTCCGTCCGTCCTAATTTCCCAAAAAATGTCAGCTACCAAAAGGAAAACAATTATACCATTGCAGAAAACATTGTTTATTATTATACAGCAACAGGAGTGACCTGCTGGTAAGTCAACTAATGCAGAAATTTGATGTCAAATGGACAGACCAAAATCATCTAGTTCTGTTCAAAGCGAAATCACCAGGTTATGCCCCTTATTCCTACAGTTGGGAGTTTTCAGACTCTTCCTTTCACACTGGGGGTCATTTCACTGCAGTTTTTAGGGCAACAAAAATCATCTGGGACCCAATGAGGTTTTTTCAGTATTGAATGATCTCTGTTTTTGGCAGGGTTCACTGTTAACGTTAAATGTACGGCTGCAAATTGAGATCTAACACAGCAGAATTGAACTGCAAATTACTTGACAAAAGCAAAATACGATGGATGCTGGAAATCTGAAATAAAAACAGAAAATGCTGGAAAACACTCAGGTCAGGTAGCACCTGTGGAGAGAGAAACAGAGTTAATGTTTCAAGTTAATGACCTTTCATCACCTTTCTGATGAAAAGTCATCGACCTGAAACGTCATCTCTGTTTCTCTCCCTACAGATGCTGCCTGACCTGAGTGTTTCCAGCATTTTCTGTATGCAAATATATTTGAGTCCCCTTTATGAACAAAACAATACAGATTAATGCCTTGTTAAAAGTGCTACAAAATAGACTGATTGCAGCAAGTCGACGGGTGTACCTAATTGCAAAGAACTTATGAACGTGTGATACAAAAGGAAGCCATTTGGCTCTTCAAGTTCACTCCTTCCACTGACCATATAGAATCTGTTCTGCCATGGACTCTGCCCATTATATCTCCGGAAGAAAGGTTCTGCAAAGTTGCACTCTGCCAAGCCCCAAAAGATAAACTCCACAACACACATCTTTCATCCATGACTATTTGCTTTCCTTGGCCTGATGATTCTGTGTTCCCAGCAGCTCAGGAACCAGCATTTGACCATTTCTGCCTGTACTTAGCCATCTAACCCTCAATCAGATTCCCAGCCAGATGTTCTCCCAGTTCTTTGTTGAAAGATCTAGATCAGTGCATGAAAGGATACAGGTGAAGTTAAATGACAAACATTAACTTATTCCTCATTGATCTGGAGGACACTGTGTGTCCATAGGTCTTTTTTCTCTCTTGCTCTCGTGTGGAAAAACCCACAGGCTTTGATGGGTTTTTGCATGTGTGAAATAATGTCCCAAATGTAACCACCACTGGCTAGCATATTCTGGTCTGCAGATGCCTGGATCTTTAAGTGCATCTTTAAGTAACTGTGGGACAGCAAGTTAATTAGGGGGTGTGAAAGTAAAGTTATCATGTTTGATTTTAATGTGTGAAGTATTGATCCTAATGACTGAAATTTAAAAATATGGGCCATCATATCCAGTTGGGAAGCTCTTTCCCTGTCTGGATTCACACACAGACAATGGCTACTTGGCAAGATATTAAATGACAATTGTTTCCAGAGGAATTGTACTCCAAGACAAAGTAACTATCTTCAGGAGAGGCGAAGGGGGAGTATATTGGTAGGAAAAGAAAAGGAAGAGAAAAGGCCCTACAGATGTAAATTCTGAGTGCTATGAGGCTTGCATTGTTATTGATAATTATGTGAAATGCTCTTTGAATAATAATAGAATATTTAATTCCTGATAGGTCATGGTTTAAAAAAAATCAACAAAATATGGCAAACTTCCCACCATAGCAGTCAGTGGTTATCTGTACAGGAACTTGTGAAGTACTAGAAATACTCTTCACAAGACTATATACATTTCAGTCTTAAGAATCTTTTTAGTAATCATTATTCTCGTACAATCATCTTTTGTAAGCTGGACTCTTCTTGAACCTGAAACACTTTGTTAATGCCAACATGGAAATTATTGAGAGCGGTGGGTGACTCCCTTGCTGGCCTGCTGCTTTTATAGTAGCAGCTCTCAACCTGTGGCGTGATTTAAGAAAAATTAAATTGCACAGAAAAATGCTGCACCCACGAAACTGCAAGCCATTATTTGATAAATATTGCAGCTTTGAAAATTGGATTGTGTAGTAAGATTAATCTCTCTCTTAATGAGCAAAGCCAGTCAGCTGAGCAAAAAAAAACCAAATTCTTCCTACCCCACTAAACCTCGCCCCGCCATGTTATTTGGTTGGAAATGTAGTGACTTCCCACCCACATCTCTTTAAATTAAAAAATTCCACATGCACAAGTTATTAATCCTGCCTCAGTTTGTTTCATTGCTAACTGCAGTGTCTTCTGTTTTTGCTTCAGGCAATTCAGTAGCTACCTGGAGACGCTTGTAAGAGATATTTTGGTGCCTAATCTGCTGTGGCATGCTGGGAGGACAGCAGCTGCAATCCGCATGACTGCTGTATCCTGTCTGTGGGCTCTGCTACATAGCAAGATGATTACGCTGCAACAGGTAAATCCCAGAAGGGTCAAGGATTCAAACAAGCCAGCTCAAAACCAGACAAATATGAAATAATCTTGTTAGGAAAGCTGTAGACAAGCACCTATTAATTTCACAAAGTTAGCAATGCATTAATTTCAAATCTGCTAACATTTTTGGAGCCTTACTCAGGCTTTCAATGTCATGAAATCCAAGTAGAATACAGCAGATAATGATTCCAGTGGGACTTGCCTGTCATATCTTCCTCCACATTCCTTCATTCTTTAATGGCTGTCTCATTCATTATCAGCTGTATGTGTTTGTTTCGTCTTTTTCTTTTCTCTCTCGTTTTTTTCCCTCCCTTCCCTCTGCTCCCCTGTGACAGCTTATATCTTTTCAGTTGTTGTGTGTCTGTATTTTTGCACCTTTTTCTTCCACCTTCCCATTTAATAATAATGACTCAAAATTCAAAATGTCAAAATCAACTTCTCCAAACCTTTGACACGTGCACCTAAAGTGGTAAGTAAAAGATATGTGTACCACAGTCGATATTTTTGTGTTATCTTTCACATCTCAAGAACTATGAACTCGTGCGTGAATGAGAGGCGGGCTTTTCTTAAGACATTACTTGAGGTTTTGAGACATGCTCTCAGACACACGCCAGTAATTCCAGTGAAGGGAGGAGAATGTAGCAGTCCTTTTTTTGTGTGGAAGCTATTTTCTAGAATGCAGTCAAAAATTGTTTAACTCAGTTGCTTTCACCTCATGAGGAAGACCTTTTATAACTGATATGTGACTGAGATTGAGTTGTGTGGGATTCCTAGACAATAACCTCTCTGTGGTCTCTATCCGACACTATCTCCTTCAGTTTCAGTCTCTTCAGACCTGTAACAGCTCACGCTAAACCATGTCTTATACTCCACACCTATATCTTGGAAGTTCAGCTCTTTGCATATTTAGATTATAATTGTTTAATGTCTTGACAGTTAGCAATAAAACTGCACCTGGTGTTTAATGCTTCCATTAAAATACTGGACACATGAAAGGTTTATACATTTGCATTCAAAGAGCTTAATTTCAAGGCACTAGTGTTGAATTCACGTATTTTCCGCCACCCATATCTCCCATGGATGCACGTTTTTCTCCCTAATACAAGAACATTGATATTATAAACCTGTATAGGCAGATTTGCCTGTTGAACCAAAGTGTGCTGCTCCTGTGCAGGCTCAGGAGCACTGGGATTTTCTGTTGTGGGCCATTAACACTGCCCTGGGGCACCCCCTGCTACAGAGCCTGGTGCTAGCAAAATGGACTGGAACTGCAGCTGGAATCAAGCCTCCAAAACCGGGATCTTCTGACTGCTGATGAAGATTAGCTGCAAGAGGTCCCAATTAAATATGAACATCTAGAGGTCGGGGAGGTGGGATCAAACGTACCAAAGGAAGTGTTGCTTCCTGTCTTTGGTCTGCCCTAGGGATCCCCACAAACCCTCCATTCACCAAGAAGTCCAGTGCCAGATTTCACTGGTCATCCCTGCACTTCAGTTTCATAGCTGCAGTTGGTCTGCGCCGAGGCACAAGTCCAGTTCCACCCTATCAGGAAAGCCCTGGAAATTCCAGGCTAACACAAAAGTGGCGGAGACCCTTTTGAAGGGAGGCTCTGCTGCTTTTTCATGACCCTTGTACCTGGGGAAAATGGGTATTCCTTGGGGGTCAAGGGTCAGGAAAACTCTCTCATTGTAGAGTTGATTGTATCTAAGCGCTCAATTATGATTTATGTTCCTAACCAAACATTTTGACCCTAAATGCCCAAGAAGGAAATCCACTAAGAAGTGCTTGAAGGTTGAATAGGTGGTGCTTTGCTGAGCTGCAAGTAAATATGATCTCTGAATATGGATCACACCATGTGACATTAGAAGAAAATTCCCAGTGCAGAGTACATTTTAAAGTGGGCCAGTTTCAGGCCCCCAAACCACTTCAGTAGAAATTGGTTAAATTCCTGGCATACACTGAGGGCTCGCTGTTGGAGAAATAACATTACATGAAAGCCATTTGATTATTAGTTCAACATCTGATGGAAGTGTGGATTTGGTGTAATTCTCAGATTCATTTCTCCTACGCATATATCCTGAAAAAAATGTCTTGCTTTCATTCAAACATGCACTTGTATAATCTAGAAAAATTGCTTCCGATGTTTCTGCTTGTTACCCAGTAATTTGCCCATCAGTCCTAAACAATGTAAAATAAAGCAAAGGAAAATCTTACTGATTAACACAGGTGGTGTATACTGACCTTAATGGTGGTGTGCAAAAGAACATAGCTGCAATTAAATGTCCTTTCATGCATTAACTGATTTAAAAATACATTCTCTATCATGTGGATTGGCATAAAGTACTAACTATAGTATTGTAGACAAATGCCAAATTATAGTTTTGTTTCAATCTATTGTGTGTACAGTGTTATCCTGGTATAACATACTCTTCAATAGCACGTTTAAAAGTTATTTGGAGGGTATGTGTCGCTAATAATATGCAAGTAGTTGTGGATGAGGAAGGCCATTCAGCCCATCTTTGCACATCCACCTGAAAGACGCTGCAATTCCTCTTTTACATCCAGCTGTTTCCTAAATGATTCTAGGCTTTTTGCCTCCACTATACTACCTGGAAGTTCATTCCCTGTATAGATGACTCTGTGAAGAACTTCCTGGCATAAGTCCTGAAATTGACTTTCACAACTATGAACCTGCTGTTAGTGTCGTTGGAAGTACAATTCTGAATTTATCTTTTCTGTACCATTTACTATGTTGGGTACCTTACTGACCTTTCTCTTCCTACATCAGTCTGACCGAGGTTAGTTGTAATTTATGAATTGAACCTGACATTTGCAAGTGGTCTCCATTTCAAACATTTGCACCTAATTTCTGCCAAATATTATTTGGAATCATAGAATGATACAACACAGAAGGAGGCCATTCGGCCCATTGTGCCTGTCGGCTCTTTGAAAGAGCTATCCAATTAGTCACTTCCCCAAAGCCCTGTAAATTTTTCTCCTTTTTAAGTATTTATCCATTCCCTTTTGTGAAAGTTACTATTGAATCTGCTTCCACCACCCTTTCAGGCAGTGCATTCCAGATCAAAAAAAATTCTCCTAATCATGCCTCTGGTTCTTTTGTCAATTACCTTAAATCTGTCTCCTCTGGTTACCGACCCTGCTGCCTCGGAAACAGTTTCTCCTTATTTACTATTATCAAAACCCTTCATGAATTGAAATCAATTCTGAGGGACAGGATGAACCGTCACTTAGAAAGGCACAGAGAAATCAAGGACAGCCAGCTAGGATTTGTTACGGGAAGGTCGTGTCTGACTGACCTGATTGAATTTTTTTGAGGAGGTAACAAGGAGGTCGATGAGGGTAGTGCATTTGATGTAGTCTGCATGGATTTTAGCAAGGCTTTTGACAAAATCCCACATGGCAGACTGGTCAAAAAAGTATAAGTCCATAATCCAAGGGAGAGTGGCAAGTTGGAGCCAAAATTGGCTCAGTGGCAGGAAGCAAAGGGTATTGGTCGACAGGTGTTTTTGTGACCTGGAAGGCTGTTTCCAGTGGGGTTCGACAGGGCTCAGTACTAGGTCCCTTGCTTTTTGTGATATATATTAATGATTTGGACTTAAATGTAGGGGACATGATTAAGAAGTTTGCAGATGATACAAAAATTTGCTGTGTGGTTGATAGTGAGGAGGAAAGTTGTAGACTGCAGGAAGATATCAATGGACTGGTCAGGTGGGCAGAAAAGTGGCAAATGGAATTCAATCTGGAGAAATGAGGTAATTTGGGGAGGGCAAACAAGGCAAGGGAATACACAATAAATGGGAGGATACTGAAAGGTGTAGAGGAAGTGAGGGACCTTGGAGTGCATGTCCAAAGATCTCTGAAGGTAGCAGGATAGATAGATAAGGTGGTTAAGAAGGCATATGGAATGCTTTCTTTTATTAGCTAAGGCATAGAATATAAGAGCAGGGAGGTTATGCTGGAACTGTATAAAACACTGTTTAGGCCACAGCTTGAGTACTGTGTACAGTTCTGGTCACCACATTACAGGAAGGATGTAATTGCACTAGAGAGGGTACAGAGGAGATTTACAAGGATGTTGCCAGGACTGGAGAATTTTAGCTATGAGGTAAGATTGGATAGGCTGAGGTTGTTCTCTTTGGAACAGAGGAGGCTGAGGAGTGATTTAATTGAGGTGTACAAAATTATGAGGGGCCTAGATAGAGTGGACAGGAAGGACCTATTTCCCTTAGCAGAGAGGTCAATAACCAGGGGACATAGATTTAAAGTGATTGGTCGAAGGATTAGAGGGGAGCTGAGGAAACATTTTTTCACTGAGGATGGTGGGGGTCAGGAACTCACTGCCTGAGAGGGTGGTAGTGGCAGAAACCCTCAGCTCATTTAAAAAGTATCTGGATGTGCACCTAAAGTGCTGTGACCTACAAGGCTATGGACCAAGTGCTAGAAAGTGGGATTAGGCTGGGTGGCTCATTTTTGGCAGGCACCAACACAATGGGCCGAATGGCCTCCTTCTGTGCAGTAAATTTTCTATGATTCTATATGATTTTGAACACCTCTGTTGAATCTCCCCTTAACCTTTTCTGCTCGAATTTATATTTTTTTCCCCTCTTGAAGTTCAGAATAACTGAATATTTCAGTTTGGTACTAAAATTATGTTGATTATCATGTAATTGATCAGAAATTCCTAACAATGTAGCTGCTGAAAGTGTTTACGTCAGACTGAGGGGAATGGGTGAGTGGGTCAGGATTTCAGAATCTGGTTGCTTTCAGGGGGGAGGTCAGGACTCAGCAGAGGAGTTAGGTGAAGCGAAAGAGCTATGCCTCATTTTTCAATTTTACGTGGCTTTGATCCAACAAGGTTGCAACAAATAGTGTGTGATCGCACTTGGAGGGAAGAGCAGAGAGGCTGAGCAAATCAGAAATTTGCTGTACACAGAGAAAAGCTTGGAGAAGAATGTAAGCAAATTTAATACAAGTTTCTATAAAGCCTAAAAAAGTAAATAAATGATTAAAAATAGGCAAGTGGGGTTGAGAAAGTGATGTATCAGAAAAATTAAAATTTTTAAAATAGAATGGACTGTAAGGACCTGATCAGTTGTGGTTAACATGGGCCAATCAGCAACGCTGTGGGGAACGCTACCATAATCACAATATTCCATTCACATGGACTTAAAACCTTTGGTGAAATAAATAAATGCAGTTTGTTTTACTTATAGTTTTGGGGATTCTATGAAAAGTCAGACTGGCAACAGTTTTATGCTTCTTGTAATTGCTCAAACAGACTCTTGGAGTATATGACGACTTGATGCCAAAAGTGATTGCAGCACTTGATGAAGATTCCAAAATGACTCGATTACTGGCTTGTCGTGCTCTCAGTGCCATTTTAAAAGTTTGTGGGAATCAGCTGGATCCTGACAAGCTAAATAAATTGTACCCAGGTAATGTGTGTACCAGAATGCACACTTTTTTAAGATGCAGTAATACCATATATAGGTATGCTATTCCCCTGTAATTTTACATTATATATGCATTTGCAGATATTCCATTAATCCTATTCTCGGCGAAGTTTATGGGAACTTAGAAACAGGAGTAGGCCATTCAGCCCCTCAAGCCTGTTCCGACATTCAAATAGATCATGGCTTATCTTTAACTTAACTCCATTTACCCACCTTGGTTCCATAACTTTAACCCTTCTGTTTTAATGTTTGCAATCTCTTTGCCCACTAGAACTACCTGTGGAAAAAGAGAAGTTAATTTGGAGTATTGTAGATGGAACAAGTATTTGTTGAATTCTGAGGATTTTTTTTGATTGCCCTTGCCATCAGATCCTTGGGTATTAGAATGATACAGCACAGAAGGAGGCTATTGTGCCTGTATCGACTCTTTGGTAGAGCTATCCAATTAGTCCCACTCCCCTTGCTCTTTCCCCTGTAAATTTTTAAACCTTAAAGTCAGAGCCAGGCCATTCAGGAGAGAAGTTAGGAAATACTTCTTCACACAAAGAGTGGTAGAAGTGTGGAACTCTCTCCCACAAAAAAAAGCAGTAGATGCTAGCTCAATTAATAATTTTAATCAGAGAGATTTTTGCTAGCCAAGGGTATTAAGGGATATGGAGCCAGGATACAGATCATCCATTCATTCATTGAATGACGGAACAGGCTCGAGGGGCTGAATGGCCTACTCCTGTTCCTATGGAGGTCTTCGAAATATTGTACTTGATGTAGTTTTTAAAAATTATTAATGCAGATTATGCCACTGGAGCATCACTGAGATTTGATTCCTTTTTCTTTAAATTAGAACTCCTAAAACGCTTGGATGATGGTTTGGATGAAGTACGTATCGTAGCAGCCAAAGCTTTAAGTGTTTGGTTCCATAGCGTTGGAAATGATTATGACCAATTCCTGTTCAAGAGCCACATTGAATTCCTGTATCGCGGGCTGTTGGTTCATCTGGATGATCCAGAAAGCGACATCCAAGAAGTACTTCTCGGTAAGAGCTATTCATTCATTTCCTCGACTTTCTAATTTTCATTCTTTGCCAAAGTATTTGTTGCTACGCAGTACATAAATAATTTAAACTGCAGAGACAATTGAGATTACAGTAATCTCAAAGGAGCAGTAAACCTCACCTATAAGAATTGCACACACACTTATGTTGGTGGTTAAGCATTATCTAGTATTGACTTATAGTCTAATGTGTGTTTCACCATAGTACTTCCAAATTGCCCCTTCTTGTTCGCCATGATTTCCAAAGACACTGATACAAAATCCCATCCGAAACACGAGAAAAATGGGACGCTGATGTTGCATCGCGAGCTTCAGCGAGAGGAGAAAAAGTGCCCAGAGGAAAGATGAAGGAGAACAGAGAACAAAAGAGGAAGTTCTGAAAGGTTGTTAGTTCAAAGCCGTTTTAAAACTAAAGATGGTGGGGGGAAAAAGGATCAGAGAAGTTCTAATGATCCAGAAAGGTGTTCTCCTAGTGTGAAGAGCCAAGCAAATTTCTTCAGTGGCTTCAAAGAAATGACATTATTTGCACATCTTCCATTAGGCCTTACAATATAGGCTGGTCTGGCCAGGGACTTTTGGAACCCTACATATTTTTTTTATTCATTCATGGGATGTGGACGTCGCTGGCGAGGCCAGCATTTATTGCCCATCCCTAATTGCCCTTGAGAAGGTGGTGGTGAGCTGCCTTCTTGAACCGCTGCAGTCCGTGTGGTGAAGGTTCTCCCACAGTGCTGTTAGGGAGGGAGTTCCAGGATTTTGACCCAGCGACGATGAAGGAACAGCGATATGTTTCCAAGTCGGGATGGTGTGTGACTTGGAGGGGAACGTGCAGGTGGTGTTGTTCCCATGTGCCTGCTGCCCTTGTTCTTCTAGGTGGTAGAGGTCGCAGGTTTGGGAGGTGCTGTCGAAGAAGCCTCGGCGAGTTGCTGCAGTGCATCCTGTGGATGGTATTCACTGCAGCCACAGTGCGCTGGTGGTGAAGGGAGTGAATGTTTAGGGTGGTGGAAGGGGTGCCAATCAAGCGGGCTGCTTTGTCCTGGATGGTGTCGAGCTTCTTGAGTGTTGGAGCTGCACTCATCCAGGCAAGTGGAGAGTATTCCATCGCACTCCTGACTTGTGCCTTGTTGATGGTGGAAAGGCTTTGGGGAGTCAGGAGGTGAATCACTCGCCACAGAATACCCAGCCTCTGACCTGCTTGTAGCCACAGTATTTATGCGGCTGGTCCAGTTAAGTTTCTGGTCAATGGTGACCCCCAGGATGTTGATGGTGGGGGATTCAGCAATGGTAATGCCGTTGAATGTCAAGGGGAGGTGGTTAGACTCTCTCTTGTTGGAGATGGCATTGCCTGGCACTTGTCTGGCACAAATTTTACTTGCCACTTATCAGCCCAAGCCTGGATGTTGACTAGGTCTTGCTGCATGCGGGCACGGACTGCTTCATTATCTGAGGGGTTGCGAATGGAACTGAACACTGTGCAATCATCAGCAAACATCCCCATTTCTGACCTAATGATGGAGGGAAGGTCGTTGATGAAGCAGCTGAAGATATTTGGGCCTAGGACACTGCCCTGAAGAACTCCTGCAGCAATGCCCTGGGGCTGAGATGATTGGCTTCCAACAATCGCTACCATCTTCCTTTGTGCTAGGTATGACTCCAGCCACTGGTGAGTTTTACCCCTGATTCCCATTGACTTCAATTTTGCTAGGGTTCCTTGGTGCCACACTTGGTCAAATGCTGCCTTGATGTCAAGGGCAGTCACTCTCACCTCACCTCTAGAATTCAGCTCTTTTTTGTGCCTGTTTGGACCAAGGCTGCAATGAGGTCTGGAGCAGAGTGGTCCTGGCGGAGCCCAAACTGAGCATCGGTGAGCAGGTTATTGGTGAGTAAGTGCCGCTTGAGAGCACTGTCGACGACACCTTCCATCACTTTGCTGATGATTGAGAGTAGGCTGATGGGGCGGTAATTGGCCGGATTGGATTTGTCCTGCTTTTTTTGACTGGGGTAGTGTAAACTCCTTCTTTATCCCCGCTCCCCCACTTGTTTACCCATCCTACTGTACAGCCAGAGCCAGGCTCAACCAAAATTCTGTGAGGGAGACAGACAAATGGGATTGTGTGTTGGGGGAGAGCTGGGAATAATAAGATTGGAGCAGGACTACCAAAAGTAAACGCAAAGCGAAGACACAATGGGCAAGAACCTGTGGGTAACTGAATGTATCCATTAGACTGCAGACAACACCTTGCCCTTCAAGTTCAGATTTGACATTGTTATCTGTTTTTCCTTGTCTGTTGCACCTTTTGCACTGGGAAGAGTAATGCATTGTGACAAAAATCTCATTGTTCTCTAGACTTTCTGGGCATTTTATGTCAGCGTCGTTAGTATAAAATTATAATTTAAGGGGCTGATGCTAGCCTATGAATAAATGAATGATGGTGCTTAAATACTATGTCAGAGCCGTGTAAGATGTACTATTCCTTCTTAATTTTGTTGGTTATAATATCAATCCAAAATAAGAGACATCAGCATTGTGTGTTAAATTTCATGTTCCCTTGCTGCATTTGTGTGGATAATATTTTGCCACTTTTAGTTGTGTTAATAATCAACACTTCAAGTTAATGTGCAATATTTTTAAACCAAGCTGACAATGAGAGCCAAACTAAGTTTTGGAAAACACAACTCCTGTTTACCAATTAGTACATGTTCAGTGTGAGTAAATTTGAGTTGGGCTGTTACAAAGAACTTGATTTGCACACCTCTGCTCTGAGATACGCCACAGCTTACCTACTGAATTTAGACTCTTACAGTGGTTCTGTATACATAATGTAAAAGAAGAAAAGTACGTGTTCGTGAATAGATAAATCAGATTCAGCTCAGACCGATGAGATTACTTTCATTTGTTTTTTTTTTGAGAATGGACATGTTGGGAACCGTTGTGCCCGTGAACTGATCTGTCACCCTCGTCATTTCATGTCTATTTTATCTGATTCTTATAACCCTGTGAGTGACTTCCTGCCCCTAGGAAGTACTTGGGTTTAGTGCTCTCGACAGCAGTTTAATCCCTTGTCAAGCTGTAAAGGTTCAATAGGTATTTGGTAACAGAGTTTCTTTTTACGTTGAGGATTCTGTATGGTTTCAGATTTTCTCCCCGTCAGTGTTGAAACCCTAACGTGGAGTTTATTTCGTTAGCTTTCGTTGCAGCTGATTAAGTCCAAAATCAGGGACAAAAACTAGCTCCCATAATGCAGAACACCAAATGAATCACCAACCATAAAGTCCACTGTGTGAGGTGTACCACAAAGATGGGACAAGGAATTATTGACCATAAAGTCCCACTGTGTGAGGTGTATGCCAATTTATGTTTTATCCATTTTGAGAAGGCACAAAGTGAGCATCAGGTATTTCCTCGTGGTGGGGTGGGAGAGGACCTATGTGCTCACACCATGGTGGCTATTTGAGCTGACCACATGGACCCAAACCTGGGGTGGGGGGGCAGGCTGATCGCCTGGACCCTTGTCCTGAGGGGGGTGGTGGGGGGTGCAGGCTGACCGCCTGGACTTATTGGATACAAGAGGCAAGTTTCCTGGGAGGAGGGGAAAAATATATATCCTCTCATGGGAAGATACAGGCTCTCCCAGAAAGGAAACATTACTGAAAAAGCCACAGATTTGTCTCTTGCTAGAAAAGCCATGTCCTTTTATGGAAGGAGGTTTATAAACAATTTGGGAAAACTAACCATCATCAATCCATTTGTTAATCCATTACTAATCCAGTGGTGAAATATAACATTCAAATTCCTTTCTGAATGATGTCCAACCCAACTTTACTCTTTACAGTGAGGTATTTTTAGTGAGTGTTCAGGGTAAGTTCAGACCACACAAAGATTATTGACTTTATAACTGTCTGTGTGACCATTCAAAAGTACAGCTTAAGCACCCAGCTGAGCAGAGCCCAGTTGTATAATTTGACCATTTAATCTTTGCCATTACTTTTTCTCTTGCTATGGATGTGTGCGGTGGCATTCTTATTCTGCAAAAACAATGAAAAAGCCATTTAAAATTATACGTGAGGTGCTATATTTCCAAAGGCACCATTCTCTCCAACAATTCAGGGTACGGCAACCGCCTGGAATGGCCTTGTTAGAAGCACATGTTAACTCTGTTAACCTCCAGGAATTCATGCTGTGGCGAAAGGATTTTTGCAGTTGTTTAGTGGTGGTAAAAATAGTTATCCAGCTCCCCCTGGTGGCTTAGTTGGTACAGGCGCTGTCCACAACAATAACTCTAGGCGTTCAAAAGCAAACACCAGAGCAGAATGTTGGGAGCATCAGCACTCATTCTACAAACGCACATTTTTTATTCCCTCCTTTTCCCCCATCCAATTTTCTCCCCTCCTTTTCTTGAACGTACTGACTGGCACTGGGCGACGATTCCGCTGGGGCCAGTTGCCCTCCCGTACCTCACCCAAGTGGCCGTTCCGGATGCCCTAGTTGAGGGGGCCAGTATGTAACTGAGAGACACTAACCAGAAGGTCCCAGGTTTGATTTCCTGCCCGTGCGCTGTTGGTTGATCGCCATTGGGGTCGCTGCAGTGACCCCTGAGCTAGGACGGAAAATCGACCAGGGTTCCTGCTCCAGCAACCTCTGGAAAATGCTGATCATTGGATGATGCGAGAGAGCTCAGCATTGATGACTCTCATGAACGAATCGTCTGCCAAACTCACTGTCTAGACTTGTACATGAGAAACAGTCACTTGGGTGAGGTATCAGAGGGTGCCTGTGAAACCATAATGAATCGTTGGCTTCAGGAGAGGAAGGGAGAACATTAGTAACTTCTAGAAACTTTTATTCTGACCCCTCTGTCACTCTGCTCAAGCATTTGTAGTTGTAGTTGTGGACCTACTGTCGAGCACAGCACTCTCCATAGCATGCTCTCATGTAACCCACCTCTGGCTGAAACCTCTATGAAAAATGCATTCATTGTAAATGTGCAAAATGTGGACATTGAGTGCCTTTGTATAAATATAATGCATAACTTGAGTTGTTGTATTGTGCTTGATAATATTCAGTGGTGTATTTTTTCATACAGTACCACTCCAAGTATTGGAACTATAAATGAACACTGATGCCTTGAAAAAAAATTTCATAAAAACCTTCTACTTCCACAATTGATATTTACACTTTTCTGAAACTGCTCCACATCAACACTTGTTCCAATAAAAATATGAAAGATATGAATGAAGGTTTTTTAATATTTTTAATGCAGTATAGTTAGCTGTTACTTGGCTTTGCCAGGTTTCACTTAAGCAAACTGTAAAACACTATCTTGGCCAAAGTGCCAGTAAGTGAACAGCAGCAGTATTGACTGCAATTTCTGCTGGTAACTTAGGTTTCTTTGCTTTTTTTTTCTATTTAGCATTTTCATAACTCTACATGAAGTGAATATGCCAAGTGTCTGCACTCTGACATCACTGCATGCTTTACCAAATGCCTCTCGCTCTCTGAAATACGCTTTTGTGTCCTCTGATATATACATTGTATTGTGCTTCCCATGGGTGGCACAATAAGAAGGCTGTGACTATCTTACAGACAAATATCATTATCACTTCATCTGAATTGTTCTGCTTCATTTGTTCATTATAAGCCTGCCATTTAAAACCTAATGTTTTACGTAATGCTTTGCTCGTGGAATTATTTTTGATTTACTCGTCTGATGTTGTCGAGTAAGATTTTTTTAAAAAATTTCAAGTAACGAGTTCAGTATTAATTTGATTCAAAACCACAGAAGACATTGATTTATTTTTTCCTTCCGTCCCCTGAATGTTTGCCAGCTCCTCAGTTCTAGTGTTTTGAGTTCTTGCCAGCAGTGAGTAGTGGTAATGTCAGGGAAATGGATAGTTTCTTTCTTTTCGGCTGTTTGCTGCTGACAACTCTGGGCATGTTCGAGCAAGGTTTCCATTTGAATTTGAATGCCACTGGGTCAGTGTTTCATGAACACTGTAGTCAAAGCGTTATCCTATATTACACTTGTGAAAGCAGATACATGCTAACACCAGTCTTTATTATGGTTAGCTACTAGGAACGAGTCAAAACTTCTATAGTGTTGCCAAGTGACCCAGCATGAAAAGAACCTAACATAGCAAGATTTATGGATTTTTAGATCTATTTTCAAGGGACTCTGCAGTTTGAAGAAAAAATGCTTTGAGAGTAGACTCTGCTGCCTTTTAACAGATGTATACACTCTTTCCATAATTCCATTTTAAGAATAATGAACTGTAATGTAAACAGCACAGTGCAGTAACGACCAAAGTTTTTGTTTTTCCTTTTGTGCTGCCTCCTGCTGAGTTACAATCTCAACATTCCTCTTCAGACGGGAAGCAAATAGTCAGCTCCATGATAGCTTCTGATTCTCGTACTAGTTTGAAGATTGATCAGTAACCGAACTCATCGACTGGGAGAGGGGGGCGGGCAGCATTTTGCCGTTGGAAAGGGATCCATTACGTACACTTGTGGGTTAGTTAGTCTGTTAGTTGCAATCATATAAAAATCACAGGTTCATAAATTACTGCGCTTCTAGCTTTTTGATGTAAAAGAAAACACCTTCTAAACAGTAATTTTGTGCCTCCTATCAATCTATAAAATAATGAGGGGCATAGATAAGGTAGATAGTCAAAATCTTTTCCCAAAGGTAGGGGAGTCTATAACGAGGGGGCATAGATTTAAGGTGAGAGGGGAGAGATACGAAAGGGTCCAGAGGGGCAATTTTTTCACTCAAAGGGTGGTGAGTGTCTGGAACGAGCTGCCAGAGGCAGTAGTGGAGGCGGGTACAATTTTGTCTTTTTAAAGGCATTTGGACAGTTACATGGGTAAGATGGGTTTAGAGGGATATGGGCCAAGTGCAGGCAATTGGGACTAGCTTAGTGGTTTAAACTGGGCGACATGGACATGTTGGGCCGAAGGGCCTGTTTCCATGTTGTAAACTTCTATGATTCTAATCAGTTCAGATGTGGTGTTGATAGTTTTGCAAAATACCACCAGTTGGACTGTCTTGTTCAGAAAGTAGGTTATGTAGCAAGAAAGAGAGGTGTTGTGGGGAAAAGGGAAAAATTGTCCCAGTAAGTAAATGATCAAATTTAAAAAGAGAATCGCTAACCTTTTGACAACGGTAAGTGGTGGTTCAGATTAGGTTATTTACTTTCTATTTTGCAGGCTGATGTTTGACAGCAGCCTGTGCAGCAAAGTGACATGTGAACATTATTCACACCTGCTCTAAATTCTGGTTATGTAAACACAGTTTTAAAAAAACACCGATTTGTGAGGCTATCGTAGATTAAGCACACAGGAACTCTGAGGTCTCGTTTATATTTGCGGTTTAAAATAAGTTGCAGAAGGGATATGGAGAATTCAGTTTTGCCATTCTGAAGATTTGCACCATGTATACAAGATCTTGAAAACACCTCCAGCACCACCTAGTGAAAAACTTTATAATACTGATACATACTTCAAAATTGGCTGTTCACAACAGTACCCGATGTATGGTATTGGTATTGAAAGGCACATGGTGTTCATACATGTGATAAACTTTACCCGGCTCTTTCTTTCCCACCCCTCCCTTCAACAAAAATGCTTGGTTTGAATAGCTGACCCTAACCTTAGATTGAAGTTGGCCATTTTTCTCTCTCTTTTGCACTGTGGATTTAAAAAATCAATTATAATTTCACTGCAGAAACCAAATTTTTTTGAAAAAAAATTATCATTGTAATGCCAGTCCTATAAAAATAGGACTTAAATTTATATTGGTGTTAATCCAAATGCTAATTCAGGTCAGTATAATTTCAGCAATTCACAATACTGTAAGTGGGAATAGTTTGGCAGATGTTGATTTGAAATAGAATGATTTATAGTCAGTTGCATTAAACATGTTTGAACTGGGAGTATGTGCTAATAAAGGTTAAAATGGCACTGGAAAATGCACTGTTGGTCAGCAAAAGTTTGAGTTGGTTAAAATGTACATCTTGTCCATGGCCACGGCTGAAGGATGGTTGTCATTTCTATTCCCCAAATGCTTCCAGTGTAAAAGTGCTGGGGTAGTGCCCGAAGTAGGACACTAAACAGTCAAAGGTGGACGTAAAAGATCCCATGGCATTATTCAAAGAAGAGCAGGGGAGTTCCTGTCCAGTGTCCTGGTCAATATTTATCCCTCAACCAACATCACTAAAACATTATCACATTGCTGCTTGTGGGATCTTGCTGTGTGCAAATTGGCTGCCGCGTTACACTTCAAAATTACTTCATTGGCTGTAAAGCACTTTGAGACATCCTGAAGTCGTGAAAGAAGCTGTATAGTTGCAAGTCTTTCTTTCTAAAGGCTGTTTAAATGCTATCCACCTTTTGGATAGGCTTTGGGAGTGTGTTCAGGTGTGTATTTATATGCTGTTGAACAAGTCACAATGGTTGATTTTCATTTTCTTTCCTCTCCACAGATGTTCTAAAAGTAGGAAGTTTCCTTTCTCCATCGCTGCTGACACAAGAGATCGAGGCTGTGAAACACAAACACCGCAGCCCTTATTACTGTGAACAGCTGCAGCAGCATGTTCAGGCGCTCAGCAGAGACACCAGCTAAGTCTGGAGCCTGACGTTACAATTGGAGATAGGATACAGATTCTGTGTTGATTCATGGTAGCAAAATATGCACCTGGTATTTATGGAATATGGATGAAAGGGGCAAAACCTTGCATTTGAACATGAAATTTAATGATACAAATTTCAATATCGAAATACAGACTATGACAGGATTGCGTTGACGGGTATCTAAAGTTAGCTGAGAAACATTGTTTTATAATTCTTCATCTTGCTTAAATTCTCAATCTTTTATGAAAGCAAGTCCGGGCATCTCTGCAGGATATTTTTTTATACCAAATCGCTGATGGCTGGTGCTGTCCTCTAAGTGATCTGAAAGAACAACTAGTTTTTTTTTCAAGCTTAGCTTTGCTTTTCCATTGTATTAAATGGGGGCATGTGAAAGGACAGGGGTAGCACAGGAACGTACTGCTCGTACGGCTTCTGCTTGACATTCGAGAACATCGCAGTGGCGGAAAACGCTGGAAATGCACAGCAAGGCGTTTTGTAAAACGAAAAGAAGGGTTTCACCCTTTCTGGCGAAAAAGTTACCCACCCAAACAGTCCTGATGCGCCCTTTTTCCTGAAGATGTTGATTGGACTGCTGTGTACTGTGGTTTTATTTCAGATGTCCAGCATTTTCTGGGGGTTTTTTTCCCCCCGTTACTAAATCTGATGCCTTTTTTCACCTGCTCTATTGGTGGGTTGAGAGGATGGAAGGGGCTTTAATATATTCATTTTTCTTTCACAATTTCGTTCCAAGTAACCTTTTTCAGAAGTTGACTGTTTCATTGTTCTGTGATTTTTAGTGTCTCTCTGCTTTTGGAATTGTATTTTTCCTTCATTTGCATTTTTTCCCTATGAAGTTAGATTTTTAATTTCTGATTTTTTTTTCTTCTTCCACAAAGATCAGTCTCCAAACTGCAGTGTTCTTGAATGGATTTTCTCATCGCTTTGTGAATTTTACTTGTATATTGTTACTGGTTGGTAATTTAATACTTTTGCATTTGATACTATGTTGTAAACGTTTGCAGTGTCAATAATATGTCTGATTTACATTTTTACACAATATTATAAGTTTTCTATTTACAATAACAGCCCTTTTAATATTTAGAATATACAAAAACCTTTTGAAAATTTCAACCAAGGGTCTAGTGTTTTGAGTATAATCTTTACAATAAAAATAAAACATTTTGGTGTAGGTATTTGTGCACTGCATATTACATTATTGATTGATGGATGAAATTCTTCTGGAGAATGAGACCAATAACTTGAGCACATGGAGTCTTGGCTGGAGTCGAAGAAATTATTCGACTACTACAAAAGTGATAGCATCAGCCTGGAGACTCGGGATACCCACATTCATATCGAACTTTTATATTTGGATTTCCTCCGGTGGATGATTTTAACTGTCCTGGTGGGGCGGGGGGGAGGATTCTTTCAGTAGTTGTCAAAGGATGGATTACTCCAAATTAGGGAATTTGACAGGTAAATAATACTGAAAAGGTTTCTCAACTCATTTGATATGCCCTACATTCCATGGAGAAGGTGCCTTCAATTGAGAAAATCAAAGGGGGGGGCCCCATGCTTGAAAACTTTAGGCTAGAACCAAAGGGCCGTCCTTTCAGGAGCCCTGTATAAAAGTACACCCACTAGCTGCCCTTTTTTTTCCCCTCTTGTCGCACCATTGGTGTCAGTCACACTGTGATCTGCTGTTACCTGAGCTGTTTCTTGTCTACAGTGTTGTACCATAGTGTGTCGACTGTGGCTATTTCCTCCAATAAAGACATGATCGGTTTTGTTGCTCGGATCCTAGTGTGTCAGGTCCTGTTGACAAATTTTAGCTCAAGGGTATGGGGGCTGTTTCCAGTCTGTGATCTCCAGTGGCTTTGGTGTCTTTCCCCCTGCTCATGATTTTTGCTTCCCTTAAATTCTGCAAATGGTTATAAGGGAGAGTGGAAAATGCAGTGCCTCAGATATCCTCTAGGCTCAGGTGCACATCTGTGCCAGGGATCACTCAAAACACAAGCCTTGATCTTCCCTCGGCCATTCTTTTCGTTTTACCAAACGCCTTTAACATAGTAAAACGTCCCAAGGCGCTTCACAGGAGCGATTATCAACAAAATTTGACACCGAGCCACATGAGGAGAGATTAGGACAGGTGACCAAAAGCTTGGTCAATGTAGTAGGTCTTGAGGAGGGAACTCCAGAGGTTAGGGCAAAATAAGGATCCCAATTGGTGAAGCTTCACAATGTTGGGAAGAACTGCAAACCACTGGGCAAACTTCACAGCATCAGCCCAGGTGGCATGACTTACGTTATTGTTCACTAAATTATCAAAGGGACAGTGTTCCTGTGGTTTCTTGTTGACTGACTAGGCAGTTCTATGCTTTGTGCAAGATAACAGACTGAGCATTATCCTCTGTCTCTGTACAAGGTTAGTATTGTATGCAGCTCTGTTACCTGGGCTTAGATCTCCAGAACCATTCTTAATACCTGAAGCGATGCCAGCAGAATGCCTTGGGTAGAGCTGAATGCTGATGTTACCCCACTGTGTCTGTCCCATCAACATGATACCAACAGTGCATCATAAGAGGAGGATAATTCTGTCCAATGTGAGCTCAAAGGGCTAAATAATCATTTCTTGTTCTGACCTGCATGTTGTCTTTCAAATATTTTAATATCTGGAGCATTGAATGTTCACAATATGGGTTATCGAGGTTGTTTTTCACCTTGTCTCAATACTTCACAAAGTTATCTCTGTGAAAATCTAAAATCAGAATAAGGAATGGATTCGAAAGAAAATGAAATTGTTTCACAATAGTTTCAGCTCAATCCTCATAATATCGCCCACTTCAGCCCCTACCTCATAATATCGCCCACTTCAGCCCCTACCTCATAATATCGCCCACTTCAGCCCCTACCTCATAATATCGCCCACCTCTGCCCCTACCTCAGTCCATCATGGCGCCTACGTCCCTGCCTTTCTCAGTTCCAAACTTGACATTTTCAATGGTCTCTTGGCTGACCCCCCCCCCCCCATATCCTCCACCCTCTGTAAACTTCAGCTCATCCAAAACTCTGGCTCATATCCTGTCCAGGCCAGGTTCCCCAATGCCTCAAATTTAAATTCCTCCATGGCCTTGCTCCTCCCTATCTCTGTCGTATTCTCCAGCCCTTGCAGCCCCTCTCCATTCTTGTGCATCCTCCCACCCCTATCTGCTCCTTTTAAATGTAAGGAATCTTACAACACCAGGTTATAGTCCAAAAGTTTTATTTGAAAATCACAAGCTTTCGGAGGCTTTCTCCTTCGTCAGGTGAGTGTGTGATTCCTTGAAGCTTTTAACACCCTCCTTAAAACCCACCTCTTTAACCATCCCTCCTAATAGCTCATTTGCCTTAGTCTTAGTTTTTCCTTAAGCCTCTCTGAAGTACCTTGGAACGTTTGTCTATGTTAGAGTGAACAAGATTCTTGTGCCTTTAATATGTCACTAATTGTGGCAGTGGTCACCCAAATCTTTCACTTGTAATACTGATTTTTGTCACTTGGTGTCAGTGGAGAGTTGAAATTAGCTCTTTGTGCAAATTAACAAGAAAGTTGTTTTTATTTTACTCCATCCTTCACCCCCTACCCAACCACCTTACTTTGAACGTTAGGATATTTCTTCTGTATTTTTGTTTCCCCTAAACTTTTCTCTTTCTTTTATCAAGTTTCTGTAGTCAGTTTTAGTTTTACTCTCTTAGATTAATGTGTCTGTACTAAATTTCACTGATGTCGATATCTCTGGTACATCCTTCTTGATCCCTGCCCCTCCAGTATCGCCCAATATATTTCTTAAGACTGTGCCTCATCATAAATGATCACAAAATATAGACCCATCCAACGAGCGCACTGCATCAGTCTCCCCTGAATGTTCGCATTACTTCTTTATGGTGTTGGCTGTGGTTCAGTGATGGCCCTTTTTCCTGTGAGGCAGAAGGTCATGGGTTCGAATCTCACTGTGGAGACTCGAGCACATAATCTAGGCTGACGTTCCAAAGCAGTACTTGAGGGAGTGCTGCACAGTCAGAGGTGCCGTCCTTTGGAAGAGAAGTTAAACTGAGGCCCCGTCTATCCTCTCGGGTGGATGTAAAAGATCCCAAGGTACTATTTAGAAGAAGAGCAGGGACGTGTACTGGCCAATATTTTTCTTTCAACCAACATCACCATGAACAGGTTATCTGGTCATTATCACATTGCTGTTTGTGGGAGCGTGCTGTGCGTAGATTGGCTGCCGTGTTTCCTATATTACAACAGTGACTAAACTTCAAAAGTGCTGTAAAGCACTTTGCAACGGCCTGAGCTCGAGAAAGGTGCTATATAAATGAAAGTTGTTCTTTTCTGTAGACGTTTGAACAGGATACAAACTCAGGATAGCAAATCTCCCAGTCTTTGTGCAAGGGGAGTCAAGAATTATGCTGTTTGCAAGGGGGAGGGTGACACATTATCATGAAAGAATTTAGGACAAAGTTTGTAAGACAGAAACCGTGAAGCAAGTGTCTTTGATTTGGTTACTGGAGCATAAAGTTTCTTTGCTCGCTGTAGGTAGATAATAAATAACCAAACAAGAAGAAAATATACATAACACTTCTATAGTGTTCCTTGCATGCAGGATAGTGGGTAATGAGTGGCACAGAAGAGAGCAGGTGAAAAAAGTATGATTGCAGAGAAGGAGTATTGGGAGGCTATTGAAGGCAGGGAGGGAGCTGCAGAGGAATAGGCATTGTGGTATTGTTGGTGGAACTGAGGACGTGAAGTAAGCCAGTGCCAGATGAGTGGAGAAGATTGTGAAGATAAGGAGGGGCAATGGCCACATAGGGATTTAAAGATGAGAACTAGGATCTCGAACTCAATTCTCAGGAACATGAGGAATAATTGGGTGTATGGGAAATAAAGTAGGAGAAAGAGGAGGAGGATGGATGCTCGGGGGACACGGGAGATGACTGAAGCCTTTGCTAGAGATGCCCTGGCTACAATCAAATAGGTAAATGCCCTAACCAAAGTCACAAAGGCATTCTCTGTGATTGTGACCATGGTGCATTATACCTGCTCGTCCTCGGTCTCTCTGCAGCCTTCAATACGGTTGATCATAGATCCATCTCCATCACCTCTCCTCCTCTGTCTAGCTCGATGACTCTGCCCTCACTTGCTTCCACTCTTCCCTATCCAATCGTAGCCAGAGCATCTCCAGTAGTGGCTTCTCTTTCAGTCCCCGAACTATTCCTCAGCACCACCCAAACACGCGAACTCTTACCACTGAGAGGGTCAAGGCAGCAGGCACATTCCCCTCCAAGTCATACACCATTCTGACTTGGAAATATATCGCTGTTCCTTCATCGTCACTGGCTCAAAATCCTGGAACTCCCTTCCTAACAGCACTGTGGGTGAACCTTCACCACACGGACTGCAGCGGTTCAAGAAGGCGGCTCACCACCACCTTCTCAAGGACAATTAGGGATGGGCAATAAATGCTGGCCTTGCCAGCGATGCCCACATCCCATGCATGAATAATTAAAAAATTACCTCTGGAGTGCCCCACGGATCTATCCTTGGCCCCCTCCTCTTCCTCACGTACATGCTACTTCTTGGCAATGTTATCTGGAGATGTGGAGTCAGCTTTCACAAGCACGCTGACGACACCCAGCTCGACCTCTCCTTTGCCCCTTCCACAACCTGTGCGCTGTCAGACTGTTTTGTTTGACATCCAGTCTTAGATGAGGCACAGTTTCCTCCAGTTAAACATTGGGAGGACAGAAGCCATCATCTTCGGGCCCTGCCACAAACTCTGCACCCTCGCCACCGATTCCATCCCCCTCCCCGGCCACAATCTAGGGTTGAAACAGACTGTTCACAACCTCAGCATCCTAGGTGACCCTGAGCTGAGTGTCCGACCTCATATCCTCTCCATCACAAAGACTGCCTACTTCCACCTCCCTAACATCACCCGTCTCCACCTCTGCTTTGGCACATCTGCTGCTGAAGCACTCACCCGTGCCTTTGTCACCTCCTGACGAGACGATTGCTCTCCTGGCCGGCCTCTCATCCTCCACCTTCAGCAAATCCAAAACTCTGCTGCCCATATCCTATCTTGCACTGAGTCCCACCCACTCACCCATCACTCCTGTCCTCACTGACTTTAAACACTTCTGTCATTAAAGATCTACGTGCCATGTGAGAATGATCACAAGGTGCTGCTGATGTGGATTCTCACTGAAAATACCAGCTGCTGCTGTAGTTCATCTACAGAGGCTAAGATCCCCAAGTGACCTTTTGACTCTGTGACATTTATTACATAGAATTTGCAGCACAGAAACGGGCCATTCAGACCAACTGGTCCAGGCCGGAGTTTATGCTCCGCACGAGTCTCCTCCCACCCCTCTTCATCCAACTCTATCTGCATACCTTTCTCCCTCATGTGTTTATCTAGCTTCCCCTTAAATGCATCTATGCTATTCGCCTCAGCTACTCCTTGTGGTAGCGAGTTCCACATTCTCACCACTCTCTGGGTAAAAAAGTTTCTCCTGAATTCCCTATTTGGATTTATTGGTGACTATCTTATATTTATTGCCCTTATATTATGACACTTATTTATCAGAACAAATCAGCTACAACTTTCCAGAGACCAGGTATTCGTGTACTATTTTAGTGCATTTCCTTATATACCCTCGTTTTTTTTTCTCTATACTGCGGAATCGTGTTACCCATACCAGCTAACGGGCACTCTGTTGATGGGAATATTGAGCGGTTGTTTAAACGGCCATTAATTCTCCTTGTATTCCAATGGGAAAAGCGCTGGGTTAGAAGAACATGCAGGACTGGATTATGTTTTATGGCCACACACCCTCGTTAGTCAGTGTTGCTGCTGATCCGTTATTGGATTAGTGGCTGTGTGTACCTATAAGAAAATCAGAGGCTAAATTTGCATATGTCGTTAGCCAGGTGTCGTGACCTAGTTCGATGAGAGCTGGTTAGATTGATCATGAGATATGCCGACTGTGATAGTTTGAGTAGGTTTTTAAAAATGTTTGGAGGCCATTTTTCTTAAAGTTGGAGGGGGGGGGGGGAATTGCCACCAGAATTGGGTCAGTTTTGCCTGCCGTTCTGACTTGGGCTATTTAGTTGAGTCGGGTTCAATTTAGTTTACAGGGTGGACTCCCTGTGGCCTTGAGTGGGAGTCCGCCAGAGTGGGGAAGGGAAATGATACGGTGCCTTAGCACCTGAATGGGGCACATTCCATGGCCAGTCTGAAAAGGGGGGGCAGGGGCAGGGGAAGAAGCCCCCCTCAATTTCTGAATTGGCTCCAGCAGCCAAGGAACAGGCATGTCCAAGGATTGGTAGAGGGCGAAGTGCTTAGCTCTCCCACCCAGCAGCCAACAAAAACTCTTCCCCCTTGCGGCCTGATACCACCTCCCTTCTGCTCTTCCCTTCAATTGATGGTTGCCCCACAGACTTGCTGTCATTTTCAGGCGATGTGGTAGGCAATGGATGGGTAGCCAACATCTGAAACAGTCGGCGGGGGGGGGGGCCAAAGGAAGCCCTTGGCGAACAATTTCATGGGCAGAATTTCGGTGGGAGACACCTCCAGGCCCCATTTCTCCGCCTCCCAGGACCACCTGTTTTCTCAATCACCCTTTGGTTGTCGTTGGTACTTTGCATTCATTGGCGTTATCCTTTGCCACATAATGCCATTTCCTCCAATCACTTACCAATTAGGTGTGACATACTTTCTTAATGTTTGCTGAACGTAGATTAGGAACATAGGAGCAGAAGGAAGCCATTCAGCCCCTCGAGCCTGTTCCGCCATTCAATTGGATCATGGCTGATCTGTTCCTCAAAATCTTTCAGTGTGCAATCTTGTTTTTTTACACTCACAGAATCATAGAAAGTTACAGCACAGAAGGAGGCCATTCAGCCCATCGTGTCCGTGCCGGCCGAAGAAGAGCTATCCAGCTTAATCCCACTTTCCAGAACTTGATCCGTAGCCCTGTAGGTTACAGCACTTCAAGTGTACATCCGAGTACTTCATAAATGAGTTGCCTCTACCACCCTTTCAGGCAGTGAGTTCTAGACTCCCCACCACCCTCCTGGTGAAAAAATTTCCCCTCAGCTCCCCTCTAATCCTTCTACCAATTGCTTTAAATCTCTGCCCCCTGGTCACTGACCCCTCTGCTAAGGGAAATAGGTCCTCCCTATCCACTCTATCTAGTCCCGTCATAATTTTATATCTCGTCATGTTCTGGGTCTCCAGATAATCCCTGCAATGTTTTGCTAAATTCTGGAGCCATAAAGTGCTTGGAATACCTGTATTATAATAAACCCTGACCGTGCAATCAGGTAGTAGTACATTATTCGAGCTCTCATCCTCAGAACAAAGAGACAGTTGCTAGGCAGCAGCGACAGTAACAGTCTGGGAGAACATGAAGTTGACAAATTATTCCCAACTTGAAGGACATTAACAAAACGCAATTACTCTTCCCTTTACTGACTGTATCAGTAACGCGTTTACAAGTTTAACAGTGGGAGCCCTTTCCACTGAATAATTGGCAGGACCGTTAAACTTTCACCAAGTGTGTCTTGTGTAGATTGGTTGCTAAGTGTCAAACAAAAAATCTCTACCTTTATGCAATTTTGAAGCTCTGGCACTCACTCCAAAATTGCAGAGGATTCACATGGTAAAAAGATCACCTGATCGCCATATTAAATAATCAGGATAGTAATGAACCTCGACCTTTCCTGGCGGTATAGTTGGGTCACCGTTTTTACTATTGGAAACACAATGAGTAAGATAAGATCACTGTTCTGCTTTAATCATGTGGCGTAATTGGGTTAACCCCAGCAGACTCGTATCTGGTGGCTCACATCTAATCAGTGCTGTTTCATTTCTTTTATCATAATTACTTATTTTTGTCCTGCAAAACTCTGCTGCCGGTATCCTAACTCACACCAAGTCCCGTTCACCCATCCCCCCTGTGCTCGCTGACCTACATCGGCTCCTGGTTCACCAACGCCTGGATTTTAAAATTCTCATCCTTGTTTTCAAATCCCTCCATGGCCTCGCCCCCTCCCTATCTCTGTAACCTCCTCCAGCCCTACAACCCTCGGAGATCTCTGCGCTCCTCCAATTCTGGCCTCTTATGCAACCTCCAATTTTTGTTGTCCCACCATTGGTGGCCGTGCCTTCAGCTGTCTAGGCTCTAATCTCTGTGATTCCCTCCCTAAACCTCTCCACTTCTCTCTCCTCCTTTAAGACGCTCCTTAAAACCTATCTCTTTGTCCAAGCTTTGTCCAAGATATTCTGTCCTAATATCTCTTTATGTGGCTCGGTGTCAAATTTTGTTCGATAATCGCTCCTGTGAAACGCCTTGGGATGTTTTACTACATTAAAGAACATAAGAGCATAAGAAATAAGAGCAGGAGTAGGCCAATCGGCCCCTCGAGCCTGCTCCGCCATTCAATAAGATCATGGCTGATCTGATCCTAACCTCAAATCTAAATTCATGTCCAATTTCCTGCCCGCTCCCCGTAACCCCTAATTCCCTTTACTTCTAGGAAACTGTCTATTTCTGTTTTAAATTTATTTAATGATGTAGCTCCCACAGCTTCCTGGGGCAGCAAATTCCACAGACCCACCACCCTCTGAGTGAAGAAGTTTCTCCTCATCTCAGTTTTGAAGGAGCAGCCCCTTATTCTAAGATTATGCCCCCTAGTTCTAGTTTCACCCATCCTTGGGAACATCCTTACCGCATCCACCCGATCAAGCCCCTTCACAATCTTATATGTTTCAATAAGATCGCCTCTCATTCTTCTGAACTCCAATGAGTAGAGTCCCAATCTACTCAACCTCTCATCATATGTCCGCCCCCTCAGCCCCGGGATTAACCGAGTGAACCTTCTTAGGCGCTATATAAATGCAAGTTATTGTTGTTGCATTGTGTTATGTTTGGAATCTCTCACATTTATTACTGTAGAGAAATCTAACAATAAAAAAAAGAAATGTGATTCAAACTGCAAGGGAAATTCAGCGAAGAATTATTCTCTCTGATCTGATCCATGACACATAAATATTTCAAGTGGTTCAGGTTTTCATTCTTATCAGCAAATGGGTCAGTCTGACAAAGACTGCCACCTGCAACACCACTGAATACCAGCGAGGGTGGCGACACCTCGAAGGAGTGCAGTCCTGGGCATGGCACCGTGGGGCAAAGGACTGCACAGGGGGGGCACAGTGAAGTGTAGAAACGCAGTAGTCAAAGGGGATTCGATAGTCAGGGGGACAGACAGGTGTTTCTGTGACCGCCAACGTGAGTCCGACATGGTGTGTTGCCACCCTGGTGCCGGGGTAAAGGACATCACGGAGAGGGTGCAGGGCATTCTGGAGGGGGAGGGTGAACAGCCAGTAGACGTGGTCCATATTGGTACCAACGACATAGGTAAAAAAAAGGGATGAGGTCCTGCAAGGTGAATTTAAGGAGTTAGGAGATAAATTAAAAAGCAGGACTTCAAAGGTAGTGATCTCAGGATTACTACCGGTGCCACGTGCTAGTGAGTATAGGAACAGGAGAATAGACAGGATGAATGCGTGGCTGCAGGGATGGTGTAGGAGGGAGGGATTTAGATTCCTGGGACATTGGGACCGGTTCTGGGGAAGGTGGGACCTGTACAAGCGTGACGGGTTACACCCGAGCAGGACCGGGACCAATGTCCTCGCGGGGGGTGTTTGCTAGTGCTGTTGGGGAAGGTTTAAACTAGAGTGGCAGGGGGATGGGAACCTGAGCGGGGAGTCAGAAGGGAGTAAAGTTGAGAGCAGCAAGAGAGGGGAAGACCCAGGGGAAATCTATAATACAAATAGTACAAACAGTTGTTCAAGAACAAGTGAAAGGGAAAAGCGTAGAGCAGCGGAAAGAAAGTGTACTTTAGGCACGACAGAAAAAATAAAAACTAGAAGGCGTAAGGCGATTAACCCAGCATCAAAGCTGTGGCAGGGGGTTGGGAACCTGAGCAGGGAGACAGAGGAAAGCGAGTCAGGAAGGGACAGAAGGTATGGAGTAAAAGGTAAAGTATTAAAAAAGGAAAAAGCAGGAACTAAGTGTCACAAAGCATATTTGAAAGTTCTTTATCTGAATGCACGTAGCATTCGTAACAAAATGGATGAGTTAACGGCACAAATAACTACGTATGGGTATGATCTTGTGGCCATTACAGAAACATGGCTGCAGGGTGACAACAACTGGGAATTAAATATGCCAGTGTATTTAACAATCAGGAAGGACAGGCAGGAAGGAAGGGGAGGTGGGGTGGCTATGTTAATAAGGGAAGGAATCACTGAAATACAGAGAAATTATATTGGGACAAAGGATCAGGATAATGAAACAGTTTGGGTAGAGATAAGGAATAATAAGGGGAAAAAAACAGTAGTGGGCATAGTATATAGGCCTCCTAATAGTTGCAACTCTGCTGAAAGAAGTATTAATCAGGAAATAGTCGGGGCATGTAATAAGGGAACAGCTATAATTATGGGGGATTTTAACTATCATATTAACTGGACAAATCAAATTGGGCAGGGCAGCCTTGAGGAAGAGTTTATTGAGTGTATTAGGGATGGAATTCGTGAGCAGTATGTAACTGATCCTACAAGGGGGCAAGCAACCTTGGACCTGGTCCTGTGTAATGAGCCAGGATTAATTAATAATGTCCTAGTTAAGGATCCCCTTGGAATGAGTGACCATAACATGGTTACATTCCATATCCAATTAGAGGGTGAGAAGGTTGGTTCTCAAACAAGCGTACTGAGCTTGAATAAAGGAGACTATAATGGTATGAGAGCGGAATTGATTAAAGTGGACTGGGAAAATAGATTAAAGGGTAAGACGGTACATGAACAGCGGTGTTCATTTAAGGAGTTATTTTACATCTTTCAAAAAATATATATTCCACTGAGGAAAAAAGGGTGTAAAAGAAATGACAGCCATCCGTGGCTAAGTAAAGAAATTAAGGACAGTATCCGACTAAAAACAAGGACATATAAGGTAGCCAAACTTAGTGGGAGGGTAGAAGATTGGGAAGTCTTCAAAAGACAGCAAAAAGTAACTAAAGGATTGAAAATAAATTAGCAAAAAATATAAAAAAGGGTGTAAAAGAAATGACAGCCATCCGTGGCAAGAGTTTCTATAGTTATACAAAAAGAAAAAGGGTGGCTAAGGCAAACGTAGGTCCCTTAGAGGATGAGACCGGGAAATTAATGGTGGGAAACATGGAGATGGCAAAAATGCTGAACAAATATTTTGTTTCAGTCTTTACGGTAGAGGACACGAAGAATATCCCAACACTGGACAAACAGGGGGCTCGAGGGGGGGAGGAGCTAAATACGATTAAAATCACTAAGGAATTGGTACTCAGTAAAATAATGGGACTCAAGGCGGATAAATCCCCTGGACCTGATGGCTTACATCCTAGGGTCTTGAGGGAAGTGGCAGTAGGGATTGTGGATGCTTTGGTAATAATTTTCCAAAATTCTCTGGACTCGGCAAAGGTCCCAGCAGATTGGAAAACTGCTAATGTAACACCCTTATTTAAAAAGGGTAGTAGGCAGAAGGCTGGAAATTATAGACCAGTTAGCCTAACATCTGTGGTGGGTAAAATTTTGGAATCTATTATCAAGGAGACAGTAGCAGAACATTTGGATAAACATAATTTAATAGGACAAAGTCAGCATGGCTTTACGAAGGGGAAGTCATGTCTGACAAATTTGCTTGAGTTCTTTGAGGACATAACGTGCAGGGTGGATAAAGGGGAACCAGTGGACGTAGTGTATTTAGACTTCCAGAAGGCATTCGACAAGGTGCCACATAAAAGATTATTGCTCAAGATAAAGAATCACTGGATTGGGGGTAATATTCTGGCATGGGTGGAGGATTGGTTATCTAACAGGAAGCAGAGAGTTGGGATAAACGGTTCATTCTCGGACTGGCAACCTGTAGCCAGTGGTGTTCCACAGGGGTCGTTGCTGGGTCCCCAACTCTTTACAATCTATATTAACGATTTGGAGGAGGGGACCAAGTGTAACATATCAAAGTTTGCAGATGATACAAAGATGGGAGGGAAAGTGGAGAGTGAGGAGGACATAAAAAACCTACAGGGGGATATAGACAGGCTGGGTGAGTGGGCGGAGATTTGGCAGATGCAATACAATATTGGAAAATGTGAGGTTATGCACTTTGGCAGGAAAAATCAGAGAGCAAGTTATTATCTTAATGGCGAGAAACTGGAAAGTACTGCAGTACAAAGGGATCTGGGGGTCCTAGTGCAAGAAAATCAAAAAGTTAGTATGCAGGTGCAGCAGGTGATCAAGAAGGCCAACGGAATGTTGGCTTTTATTGCTCGGGGGATAGAATATAAAAACAGGGAGGTATTGCTGCAGTTATATAAGGTATTGGTGAGACCGCACCTGGAATACTGCATACAGTTTTGGTGTCCATACTTAAGAAAAGACATACTTGCTCTCGAGGCAGTACAAAGAAGGTTCACTCGGTTAATCCCGGGGATGAGGGGGCGGACATATGAGGAGAGGTTGAGTTGATTGGGACTCTACTCATTGGAGTTCAGAAGAATGAGAGGCGATCTTATTGAAACATATAAGATTGTGAAGGGGCTTGATCGGGTGGATGCGGTAAGGATGTTCCCAAGGATGGGTGAAACTAGAACTAGGGGGCATAATCTTAGAATAAGGGCTGCTCTTTCAAAACTGAGATGAGGAGAAACTTCTTCACTCAGAGGGTGGTGGGTCTGTGGAATTTGCTGCCCCAGGAAGCTGTGGAAGCTACATCATTAAATAAATTTAAAACAGAAATAGACAGTTTCCCAGAAGTAAAGGGAATTAGGGGTTACGGGGAGCGGGCAGGAAATTGGACATGAATTTAGATTTGAGGTTAGGATCAGATCAGCCATGATCTTATTGAATGGCGGAGCAGGCTCGAGGGGCCGATTGGCCTACTCCTGCTCCTATTTCTTATGTTCTTATGTTCTTATCACGGAGAGGGTGCAGAACATTCTGCGGGTGGAAGGGGAACAGCCAGAAGTCGTGGCCCATGTGGGAACCAACGACACAGGAAAGGGATGAGGTCCTGCAGTCAGAGTTTCAGGAACTAGGGAGGAAGTTAAAAAGCAGGACCTCAAAGGTAGTAATCTCCGGATTACTCCCAGCGTACAGAAATAGAAAGATAAGGCAGGTTAATGCGTGGCTAGAGACATGGTGCAAGAGGGTGGGCTTCAGATTCTTGGGGCATTGGGACTAGTTCTGGGACAGGAGGGACCTGTTCAAGACGGCTGGGTTTTACCTCAACAGAGCTGGGACCAATGTGCTCGCGGGGAGGTTCACTAGTGCTGTAGGGACACGTTTAAACTAATTTGGCAGGGGGATGAGCACCAGGATGTGGCATTAGAAAGGAGAAACAAGGTGCACAAAGGATTGGGAGAAGCAGATAGCACTGGAATAAGTATGGTATTAGGTGGGATCAGACTAAGAGAATACAAGAAGGACTAAGATAGATTTACAGCGCATGTGCGTAAACACATGAAGGGTGGGAAATGATGTTGGTGAGCTGCAGATGCAAATAACCACATTGGAATATGATGTTGTGGCGATAACAGAGACCTGGCTCAAAAAAGGACAGGATTGGATACTAAATATTCCTGGATAAAAGGTGTTCAGGAAAGATAGGGAAGGAAAAAATGGTGGGGGGGTGTGGCAGTATTGATTAAGGAGAATATTGCCGTGCTGGAGAGAGAGGATGTCCTGGAGGGGTCAAAGACAGAATCTATTTGGTTGGAGTCAAGAAACAATAGAGGTGCCATGACACTACTGGGTGTATTCTATAGGCCACCAACTAGTGAGAAGGATATAGAGGAGCAAATTTGCAGGGAAATTACAGAGAGGTGCAAGAACTATAGAGTAGTGATAATGGAGGACTTCAATTAGCCTAATATAGACTGGGATAATAATATTGTAAAGGCCAGAGAGGGGGAGGAATTTCTGAAGTGTGTCCAGGAGAACTTTCTTGATCAGTACATTTCTGGCCCAATGAGGAAGGAGGCATTGCTGGATCTGGTTCTGGGGAATGAAGTGGGTCAAGTGGAGCAAGTGTCAGTGGGGAAACATTCAGGGAACAGTGATCATAGTATCATAAGGTTTAGATTAATTATGGAAAAGGACAAGGAGCAATCTAGAGTAAAAATACTTAACTGGAGGAGGGCCAATTTCAGTGGGTTGAGAACGGATCTGGCCCGGGTAAATTGGAATCAAAGATTGGCAGGCAAAACTGTAATCTAAGAATGGACGGCCTTTGAAGAGGAGATGGTTCGGGTACAGTCTGGGTACATTCCCACTAAGGGGAAAAGTAGGGCAACCAAAGCCAGAGCTCCCTGGATGACGAAAGAGATAGACAATAAGATGAAGCAGAAAAGGGGGGGCGTATGACATGACAGGTTGATAACACCAGTGAGAACCAGGCTGAATATAGAAAGTTCAGAGGAAATGTGAAAAAGAAAAAAGAGGGGCAAAGAGAGAGCCTGAGAATAGACTGGCGGCCAACATAAAAGGGAATCCAAAAGTCTTCTATAGGCATATAAATAGTAAACGGGTAGTAAGAGGAGGGGTGGAGCCGATTAGGGACCAAAATGGAGACCTACGCATGGAGGCAGAGGGCATGGCTGAGGTACTAAATGAGTACTTTGTATCTGTCTTTACCAAGGAAGAAGATGCTGCCAAAGTCACAATAAAAGAGGAGGCAATTGAGATATTGGATGGGCTAAAAATTGATAAAGAGGAGGTACTAGAAAGGCTGGCTGTACTTAAAGTAGATAAGTCACCAGGTCCAGATGGGATGCATCCTAGGTTGCTGAGGGAAGTAAGGGTGGAAATTGCAGAGGTACTGGCCATAATCTTTCAATCCTCCTTAGATACGGGGGGTGGTGCCAGGGGACTGGAGAATTGCAAATGTTACACCCTTGTTCAAAAAAGGGTGTAAGGATAAACCCAGCAATTACAGGCCAGTCAGTTTAACCTCGGTGGTGAGGAGGCTTTTAGAAACGATAATCCGGGACAAAATTAACAGTCACTTGGACAAGTGTGGATTAATTAAGGAAAGCCAGCACGGATTTGTTAAAGGCAAATCGTGTTTAACTAACCTGATTGAGTTTTTGATGAGGTAACAGAGAGGGTTGATGAGGGTAATGCAGTTGATGTGGTGTATATAGACTTCCAAAAGGCGTTTGATAAAGTGCCACATAACAGGCTTGTCAGGAAAATTGAAGCCCATGGAATAAAAGGGGCAGTGGCAGCATGGATACAAAAGTGACTAAGTGACAGGAAACGGAGAGTAGTGGTGAACAGTTGTTTTTCGGACTGGAGAGAGGTATACAGTGGTGTTCCCCAGGGGTCGGTACTAGGACCACTGCTTTTCTTGATATATATTAATGACTTGGACTTGGGTGTACAGGGCACAATTTCAAAATCTGCAGATGGCACAAAACTTGGAAGGGTAGTGAACAGTGAGGAGGATAGTGTTAGACTTCAAAAGGACGTAGACAGGCTGGTGGAATGGACGGACACGTGGCAGATGAAATTTAATGCAGAGAAGTGCGAAGTGATACATTTTGGCAGGAAGAATGAGGAGAGGCAATATAAACTAAATGATACAATTCTAAAAGGGGTGCAGGAACAGAGAGACCTAGGGCTATATATGCACAAACCTTTGAAAGTTGCATGACAGATTGAGAAAGCAGTTAAAAAAGCATACGGGATCCTGGGCTTTATAAATTGAGGCATAGAGTATAAAAGCAAGGACGTTATGTTGAACCTTTATAAAACACTGGTTCGGCTAAAGCTGGAGTATTGTGTCCAATTCTGGGCACCGCACTTTAGGAAGGATGTGAAGCCTTAGAGAGGATGCAGAAAAGATTTACTGGAATGGTTCCAGGGATGAGGGACTTCAGTTACGGGGATAGATTGGGATTGTTCTCCTTAGAGCAGAAAAGGTTAAGAGGAGATTTGATACAAGTGTTCAAAATCTTGAAGGGTTTGGACAAAGTAAATAAAGAGAAACTGTTCCCATTGGCGGAAGGGTCGAGAACCAGAAGACACAGATTTAAGGTGATTGGCAAAAGAACCAAAGGCGACATGAGGAAAAGCTTTTTTACACAGCAAGTAGTTATGATCTGGAATGCACTGCCCGAGGGGGTGGTGGAGGCAGATTCAATCGTGGCTTTCAAAAAGGAATTGGATAAATATTTGAAGGTAAAAAATTTGCAGGACTACGGGGAATGAGCGGGGGAATGGGACTAACTGGATTGCTCTTACAAAGAACCGGCATGGGCTGGAAGGGCTGAATGGCCTCCTTCTGTGCAGTAACCATTCTATGATTCTATGATTCTATAAAACATGCACCCATGTATTTTATGTATCAGTATATGAGGGTACAAGACATAGATATAAAATACATGCACTCTTATCTTTTAAATATCCATGTATACATACAGGAAAGCATCAGCTGTGGCTCAGTCGTAACACTCTGCCCTCTGAATCATAAGGTCGTGGGCTCAAGCCCTCTCTCCATTGACTTGAATACCTAAGCCAGGCTGACACTTCAGTGCAGGATTGAGAGAATGCTGCACTGTCGGAGGTGCTGCTTTTTGGAGCAGATGTTAAACTAAATGCGCCCTCCCAGGTGGATATTTGAAGAAGGGCAGGGGGTTTCTCTCAATGTCCTGTCCAACATTTATCCCTCAACCAACATCACTAAAACTGATTACCTGGTCATTTGCTGTTTGTGGGATCTTGCTGTGCGTAAATTGGATGCTGTGTTTTCCTACATTACAACAGTGCCAGCACTTCAAAATTAATTCATTGGCTGTGAAGCCCTTTGCGATGTCCTGAGGTTGTGAAAGGCGATATAAAAACGCAAGTTCTTTCTTCTAAAATACATGCATCTGTGCACTTTATGTAGCAGCATATTAGGGTACATGTAAAATTTCTTTACCCAGAGAGTGGTTACAATGCGGAACTTGTTACCAAATGGAATAGTTGAGGCGAATAGCATAGATATAAAGAAGAAAGGAATAGAAGGATATGCTGATAGGATTAGATGAAGAGGGGAGGGAGGAGGCTCGTGTGGAGCATAAACACCGGCATAGTCCAGTTGGGCCGAATGGCCTGTTTCTGTGCTGTAGATTCTATGCAATTCTATGTAAAATAGAACCATAGAAACATAGAAAAGACACAGCACAGAATGGGGCCATTCAGCCCATCGTGTCTGCGCCGGCTTGAAGAACAACCATGTGCCCATTCTGATCCCACCTTCCCGCACCCAGTCACTAGCCCTGCAGCTTACAGCACTTTAGGTGCGGGTCCAGGTACTTTTTAAAAAGAGTTGAGGGTCCCTGCCTCTACCACCAATTCGGGCTGCAAATTCCATATACCCACCACCCTCTGGGTAAAAAAGTTTTTCCTCATGTCCCCTCTAATCCTTCCGCCAATCAGCTTAAATCTGTGTCCTCCAGTTCTTGAACTCTCCGCTAGGGGAAACAGGTACTTTCTGTCTACTCTATCTGGGCCCCTCATAATTTTGTACACCTCAATCAAGTCTACCCTCAGCCTCCTCTGCTCCAAGGAAAACAACCCCAGCCTATCCAATCTCTCCTCGTACCTGCAATTTTCAAGCCCTGGCAACATTCTTGTAAATCTTCTCTGCACTCTCTCCAGAGCAATTACGTCCTTCCTGTAATGTGGTCACCAGAATTGCGCACAATACTCCAGCTGTGGCCTTACCAGCGTTTTATACAGTTCCATCATTACATCTCTGCTTTTGTATTCTATACCTCGGCTAATAACGGAGAGGATTCCATATGCCTTCTTCAAAACTTTATCTACCTGTACTGCCACCTTCAGGGACCTGTGCACGTGCACTCCAAGGTCTCTCACTTCCTCTATCCCTCGCAATGTATTCCTGTTTACTGCGTATTCCCTTTTACTGTTTGCCCTTCCTAAGTGCATTACCTCACACTTCTCCGGATTAAACTCCATTTGCCACTTTTCTGCCCACTCCACCAACCCATTGATATCTTCTTGGAGTCTACAGCTATCCTCTTCACTATCAACTACATGGCCAATTTTTGTGTCATCTGCAAATTTGCCAATCATGCCCCCTACATTCAAGTCCAAATCATTAATATATACCACAAACAGCAAGGGACCCAACATTGAGCCCTGTGGCACACCACTGGAAACGGATTTCCATTCGCAAAGACATCCATCGACTTTTACCCTTTGTTTCCTGTTACTGAGCCAATTTTGGATCCAATTCACCACATTTCCCGGTATCCCATGGGCTTTTACCTTTCTGACGAGTCTGCCATGTGGGACCTTGTCAAATGCCTTACTAAAATCCAGGTGGACAACATCCACTGCATTACCCTCATCAATCCTCCTTGTCACTTCCTTAAAGAATTCAATCAGATTTGTAAGGCATGACCTTCCCGAACAAATCCATGCTGCCTATCCCTGATTAAACCATTCCTTTCCAAGTGACAGTTTATCCTATCTCTCAGTATTGATTCTAATAGTTTGCCCACCACCGAGGTAAGACTGACCGACCTATAATTGTTAGGCCTTTCCCTCGTACCCTTTTTAAACAATGGTACTACGTTTGCAGTCTTCCAGTCGTCCGGTGCCTCCCCTGCGTGCGCCTATGTATTTTACATATCAGCTTATGAGGGCACATTGAAGACATGAAGCTAAAATGTTCATGACAATGTCAAAGAACTTAAATAGTCCTTTAGCTGTATACGAAGGTTTAGTATGTTTAAGGGACGTAAAGTTACTTGATAGTCCAACAATAGCTTCTTTTTGGGTAAAGAAAATTTGTGCTTTCTCTTTCCAGTTTTCTCCCTTCCCTTCTACAGGTGCTGACTGAAGGTGGAGTCAATGTCACGGCCACTGGCTGCTCCCCAATACCTCCCCTCCAGTGGTCTTTCTCCTGTTACGTGGAGAGACTGGAGAAGCTGGGATTGTTCTCCTTAGAGCAGAGAAGGTTAAGGGGAGATTTAATAGAGGGGTTCAAAATTATGAAGGGTTTTGATAGAAACTGTTTCCACTGGCAGGAGGGTCGGTAACCAGAGGACACAGATTTAAAATAATTGGCAAAAAAGCCAGGGGGGAGATGAGGAGAATTTTTCTTTACTCAGCGAGTTGTTATGATCTGGAGTGTGCTGCCTGAAAGGGCAGTGGAAGCAGATTCAATCGTAACTTTCAAAAGGGAATCGGATAAATACTTAAAAAGGAAACATCTGCGGGGCTATGGGGAGTGGGACTAATTGGATAGCTCTTTCAGAGAGCCGGCACAGGCATGATGGGCCGAATGGCCTCCTTCTGTTCTGTACGATTCTATGTTTGAATCTCTACGGTGACAAACTGGTTCAGCCATGGGGACACCTTAGCTGAGCTCAATCCTGTTCTCGCCCATCCAATTCTCAGTCAATAGATAGCCATCAGCGGCGGGAACTCTGCCCATTTTTTCCCCCCCTCCCAGCCCAGGCCGATTTTGGCTTCCCTATTGCCGCCCTAACTGAGATCAGACCAGTAATCAAAAACTGCAGCTTTCCTGCTGCTTATGGCTCAGTTCCACTCTAAGCAGTGGATTCAACAACTGAGCCAGTGGGGATGTGAAAACGTTTAACTTGACTGGGCTTCGAAACTGCGAGGGATGTAATGGGATTACTAATATAGATTGGAATATCCAACAGGTTGCTCTTAAAATGATCTTGTTTAATCAGAAATAGGTGCCATTTATCAAGTAATTGGAATTTTTTTTTTTACATATGCAATTTCCACTGCATACCCAATGATATAAAAGGTTCATTGCTCATATGTAAGGTTAAGTTTTGACTTGCAATGGCAGCTGAATTGTACTTTGACCATGAGTAAAGACTACTGGAAGATAGCCCAGATCACAGCAGCCTTGTCTGAAGGACAATGGAACAATTTATTCAATTTTTGGCAAGTTTCTCTCTTTTTTTTTTGCCAGTGGCAGGTTCCGAGTGGATCTGGGTTTTTTGTGTGGTAGAATAGTTTAACTCGAAATAAAGTGCTATTTTACCATGTAATTTGAACAGTGGCACCTTTTGTTTCACTGCACGTTGCAGGGATACTGTATCACGTGTATAAAGCAGTAAAGCATCAAGGAGTTCAGTAACATCAAGAACTGTTACCGATATGTAATTAAGTTGCTTTAGCCTGTGTGCTGCCACACCCCATTCTCTGACAAGCTGCTTCCGACTCGGTATGAAATATCTGACAGCAGCCCAGGATGACTCAACATCTAACTGACTCTGCCATTCAATGAGAAAGTGCCTTCTATATTTTTGGCAGCTTCTCCTGGTGGCACTGTGGGATCAGGGACTCACAGTGTGAGTAATCACAAGCCCAGTACCGCAGCGTATCAGCAGTCGCCTGTTTTGAAAGACACATTGCCTGGGCCTTGTCTCATTGTCCCTCCCAGATGGTGGTGGGGGTCTGGAACTCACTGCCTGAAAGGGTGGTAGAGGCAGGAGCCCTCATCGCATTTAAAAGGTGCTTGGATATGCACCTGAAGTGCCGTGGCCTACAGGGCTACGGACCAAGAGCTGGAAAGTGGGATTAGGCTGGGTGGCTCTTTTCTCGGCCGGCACAGACACGATGGGCCGAATGGCCTCCTTCTGTGCCGTAAATTTCTAAGATTCTATCATTTTAACCCTTCAGTCTAATTTCTTGCTGCATGTAACTTTCTTCTGACTGCTGAAGATTCATTTCCCCAGACTGAAATTGATTGTTTCTGTGCTTTTGGCCCAGATAGAAAACTACAGCTTTTAATTTCAAAGCTAGCGATAGTTTTGATGAAGGATCCACAGCTGCTGCCTGACCTGCTGAGGGTTTCCAGAATGTTCTCTTTCTGCTACCGATCCAATCGCGTAATCAAAAAAAAGGTGTTCACCACCCCCACCCAATCTTTGGCTACCCAGATAATTATCCAATGAGTTTTTTTCCTGTTTATCTTTATCTACTTGTATTTTCATCTCTCTAGGATAATCCAGGCCGACACTCCCAGTGCTGTACTGAGGGAGTGCTGCACTGTCGGAGGTGCCGTCTTTCGGATGAGACGTTAAACTGAGGCCCCGTCTGCCCTCTCAGGTGGACGGAAAAGATCCCACGGCCACTATTTTGAAGAGCAGGGGAGTTCTCCCCGGTGTCCTGGGCCAATATTTAACCCTCAACCAACATCACTAAAACAGATCATCTGGTCATTATCACATTGCTGTTTGTGGGATCCTGCTGTGCGCAAAGTAGCTGCCATGTTTCCCTACATTACAACGGTGACTACACTTCAAATGCACTTCATTGGCTGTAAAACGCTTTGGGAGGTCCTGAGGTTGTGAAAGGCGCTATATAAATGCAAGTCTTTCTTTCTCCAAAACTGCCTCCTCTCCTGAAGGTGTTGACTCCAATGGTGAGATGTGGTCCCACAGGCAGCCTCACTCAAGTTCCACATAACACTTAGCACTGGCAAAGAAAAATATCAAAACTTTTTGTGTAAGAGGCGCAGTCCTTCAGAGGAAACATGAAACTGAGGTCCAGTCTCCCTGTCCCAGTGGTTCATGTTTACGATCCCATGGTACTCCTCGGGAAGAGCAAGCAGGCATCCCTCATATTCATTGTGGAAACTTTGAGGTTAGGTATTGGCCTGCTATTTGACTGTGGAGGACTTCACAGTTGTGCTGAAACCTACCTTTGCTTAATGTCCACACACACCTGCTTCCGTTCACTGAACAGCGATCCGGAGCAAGTCCCCCCCTCTCCGATCTTCCCTTCTTTATTCAGGCTCTACCCTGCCTCAGGACCACCTAATTATTATTTTATCTCTTTTTTTTTACATTTTTCATTTCTTTAAATCATCAATTTTTTGTCACAAATTAAAAAGATTTATGGCCATCCTCCACCCCACCTCAGTCAGCGCCTGCACTGGCCCATCTGACTCGTACGGAATATGTGCCCTAACCGCAGACCAAAGAAACCTCCAACACTTGACCTGAACTCAGCAGCCTGACGGTTCTATTTTAGGGGAGAGAATCTCAGGACCGCAGAGTCACAAAGAAAACAAAGTTCCTCAGTAAATGTTACGATGTTTTCTTTTTTTAGAAATCTCCACTTTTAGAAAAAGGGAACTCTCTTAACGTCCAGCACAGTGACTTAAAACATTTGCAAATGAACCATTTTGAAACAGTGGCCACCGAACTGGTGTCTGCAGGTTGCTGGGCAACAGAATGTTTAGCCAATGAGTCTGAGGCTGTGTTTGGGTTTTGCTGACTGATTTGATTCAGTTGGAAGTGATTTAAGATGTGATTCTCCTGCTGTTGGTGCTTCTGATTGATAACCTATAACTAGGGCACGTGGTTTGCTCTCAGTCAGAAACCAGTACCTTCACTGCTTCCCCAACTTTTTAATGCAACATTGCATCAAATTGCGCTACATACAGTAAGTATAGAAATTTGCAGCTTATTGTGCTGTGTCAAATCAGCTCCCTAAGTATTATGATTAGCTTTTTCCTATTTCCGAATGTTCTATTTTATTTAAAGACATCGATGAACTGCAGGAAATGTAGCAATTAAAAACTACCCCCTAAAAGGAATAAATATTGCTGAATTCTGTCTTTATTTGTCTCTGAAGCTGACAGCCCTATTCCAGTATGTAGCTAAATGTCATGCTAGAAGTGTTACCGCAAATCGCTTTTAACTTCTTGTACACTGACGATGAAAAGATGGCAGCAAACATTCCTTTTTAAATGTGACCTTTTTGTCTAATCTTTAATATCGAAGGTTTTGTACAGATTGATCCCTGCCCCCAACCCACCCGTTTTACAGAGTTAAAATGATGCCCTTAATATTTGTGCAAATTCACCCCGTGTTACCTTTTTATTAGCACAGCAAAAGTCAATCTCTAGTCTACCCTGCATCATGATTATATATTTTTAATAAATGTGTTACCTGTTATGTCTGCGAGTGGCCCTTTTCTCTTTCAATGCTTTTTTTTATTCACAAGATGTGGGCAAGGCTGGCAGCTCCTTATGTTTGCCCACCCCTAGTTTCCCTGTGAAGGTGGCGGGGGGGGGCCTTTTTCTTGAGAGTCATAGCAGTCCCTGTGATGATGGTGCCCCCCTCCCCATATTAGGTAGGGAATGTCGGCCTAGCAATGAGGGAACAGGGTTATGTGACTAAATCAGGATGGTGTGTGACTTGGAGGTGATGGCGTGCCCATGATATTGCTGCTCTTGTCCTTTTTGGTAGTAGAGATCATGGGGGGGTGGCGGTACTCGGTGTCGAAGTAGCTTTGGTGGTGGCACATGCTGAGTCCAATAGTTGGGGCGCTGATCAGGCTTCTGTTCCCCTATTCGCAAACGTTGCTGTAGGGAGTTGCAGCACCTGATTTTCCACTGGTGTCTGCAGATGTTGCCGTGGGGCGCTGCACCTCCCGGTTTGCCCCTGGTGTTTGCAGATGTTGCTGTGGGGAATTGCAGCTCCTTCTGTTTGCAGGTGTTGCTGTGGGAAGTTGCAGCTCCTTATGTTTGCAGATGTTGCTGCAGGGAGTTGCAGCTCCTTATGTTTGCAGATGTTACTGTGGGGAGTTGCAGCTCCTTATGTTTGCAGATGTTGCTGTGGGGAGTTGCACCTCCTTATGTTTGCAGATGTTGCTGTGGGGGAGTTGCAGCTCCTTATGTTTGCAGATGTTGCTGTGGGGAGTTGCAACTCCCGGTTTGCCCCTGGTGTTTGCAGATGTTACCGTGGGGAGTTGCAGCTCCTTATGTTTTCAGATGTTGCTGTGGGGAGTTGCAACTCCCGGTTTGCCCCTGGTGTTTGCAGATGTTACCGTGGGGAGTTGCAGCTCCTTATGTTTGCAGATGTTGCTGTGGGGAGTTGCAACTCCCGGTTTGCCCCTGGTGTTTGCAGATGTTACCGTGGGGAGTTGCAGCTCCTTATGTTTGCAGATGTTGCTGTGGGGGAGTTGCAGCTCCTTATGTTTGCAGATGTTGCTGTGGGGGAGTTGCAGCTCCTTATGTTTGCAGATGTTGCTGTGGGGGAGTTGCAGCTCCTTATGTTTGCAGATGTTGCTGTGGGGGAGTTGCAAGTCCCGGTTTGCCCCTGGTGTTTGCAGATGTTGCTGTGGGGGAGTTGCAAGTCCCGGTTTGCCCCTGGTGTTTGCAGATGTTGCTGTGGGGGAGTTGCAAGTCCCGGTTTGCCCCTGGCGTTTGCAGATGTTGCTGTGGGGGAGTTGCAAGTCCCGGTTTGCCCCTGGCATTTGCAGATGTTGCTGTGGGGGAGTTGCAAGTCCCGGTTTGCCCCTGGTGTTTGCAGATGTTGCTGTGGGGGAGTTGCAAGTCCCGGTTTGCCCCTGGTGTTTGCAGATGTTGCTGTGGGGGAGTTGCAAGTCCCGGTTTGCCCCTGGCGTTTGCAGATGTTGCTGTGGGGGAGTTGCAAGTCCCGGTTTGCCCCTGGTGTTTGCAGATGTTGCTGTGGGGGAGTTGCAAGTCCCGGTTTGCCCCTGGTGTTTGCAGATGTTGCTGTGGGGGAGTTGCAAGTCCCGGTTTGCCCCTGGTGTTTGCAGATGTTGCTGTGGGGGAGTTGCAAGTCCCGGTTTGCCCCTGGTGTTTGCAGATGTTGCTGTGGGGGAGTTGCAAGTCCCGGTTTGCCCCTGGTGTTTGCAGATGTTGCTGTGGGGGAGTTGCAAGTCCCGGTTTGCAGATGCTGCTACTCCAAGCGCCTGGGCTGTTCGTTATTGCCGCACATTCCCACCCACCCACTCCCCCGCGCGCCATTCCCAGGGACCGATGACTGACAGGTCCCCTCCCCTTGGCACGAGCCGCTCGCGCAACCACGTGAGTGAACGTCAGGGGCGCGCGGGAACTTTTCAAACGGGGCGACCGGTCTGGCGGGGCAGGGGCCGGACCGACCGACCGACGGACAGAGACCGCCGCCGCCGCCTGAGGCAGGTACTGCGGGGCAGGAGGGGCAGCGTTAACGGTCACTCGCAGCCGGGACCGATCTCCGCCGTGATGGGCCTTAACGGTCGCCGGTGTGAGGCGGGAGGCCCCTTCCCGGTCTGGGAGGGGTGGGAGTCGTCGAGGCGGAGCGGCAGCCCGGGTCAGTGGGTCCCGCTCCGCCCGGGTCCCTCTCTGTCCTGCCGGTCTCGGGGCCGGCCGGTCTGTCTCCCACCGCCCGCCCGCGGTCACCAGATCCTGGGAGCGTCGTAGCCGCAGCCGCAGCCGCAGCCGCAACCGCCCAGAGCGGGGCCGCGGCTTCCAACGGGCTCGGGGTGTGAGGGCTGGAAGCGCGGCGCTCGCTCCCGGTAACTGACCCCCGTCCCCATCGCCCTTTCAACGGGAAGCCGGCCTGGGGGAAGCCGCTGAGTTTAGCCTGAATCCCCGGCAGCTTCCCCCTCTTTCCGCGCCCTGTTGCTGCGGCTATTTGAAATGTTGCTGTCAGTGAAGTATTTGACAGTCCGTGTTATAATGTGTGAAACCTTTTCACAATTCAGAGATTAGCAGCCCATGCCTTGTTTTAAAATGTTATTCAAAGTGTTGTTTCATTTAAGTCGTGCTCATTTCTAAATATTTACTTTTGCTCCGTTAATGGTTTTTAGTTGTATCTTTCTTTTTCCAACCGTGGTTGTATGTATCACTGTCAGTGAGAGAATCCTTCGTAGATGGGTACTGCCAGGTACTGTGTATACAAACTAAATCAGCAAGAAGTAGTTGCCAAAAGAGCTATTTTGCAAGACAAGTAAAGAAAGACTTGCATTTATATAAAATAAAAAGTGTGCTGGCAAAACTTAGCATCTGTTTATTTCAGATTTCCAACATCTACAGTATTTTGCTCTTGCATTTATGGAACACCGTTCATAACCTCAGGACATCCCACAGAGCTTCACAGCCAATGAAGTACTTTTTGAAGTGTTGTAATGTAGAACTTTGAAATACTTGGCTTCAAGTATTGCTTGTAGATTCTTGGAATAGAGCTCAAACTTGCCACTTGTTCCATGTTTCTCCATTGCTCTTAACTATTTTCCTGCACACTCTGCTGTTTAAGCATGCAGATTAAATTGTGGCTTAGCGGAAAGTATGGGCTTTTTGTCTTTCCTGCCACTGCGTTTTGCAGCATCTGCCATGAGGGCCAATGAATAGCTAGTCCTTCATTTCCAAAGATGACTAGGAATGCAAGTGTTGGCAAATATATTTCTTCCCCCAGGAAGCTGTGGAAGCTACATCATTAAATAAATTTAAAACAGAAATAGACAGTTTCCTAGAAGTAAAGGGAATTAGGGGTTACGGGGAGCGGGCAGGAAATTGGACATGAATTTAGATTTGAGGTTAGGATCAGATCAGCCATGATCTTATTGAATGGCGGAGCAGGCTCGAGGGGCCGATTGGCCTACTCCTGCTCCTATTTCTTATGTTCTTATGCATATGGTTGCAAAGACCAGTATAAGACAGGCAGTGTCTTCTGATGAATAATTAAATCTACATTTAAAAGGAGTGGATAGAAATGACAGATTAGCATCTTTGTGTATAATTTTTGATCAATACCTAAGATCAATACTGGGAACTGCACTGAGGAGACCACCGCTATTGTAGTTCCTTCTTGAGGGATGATATCGCTAGCTGTGGACTGGAAGTTCTGTTTTATGTACCTACTATTAAGGAGCAAGGTTGTAACTACTGTTTAAAAGTGTTTCAAATTTGTGAATATTCTTTGGAATGACCTATGTAAAGCTACTCAAAAACTACAGGGAAAATGTTGGTATGGTATTTTGCCAGTGCTCTGTTACGCAGCCCCCAGAACAAACGCACACTATGGGAAGCTAGTAGAATTTAGGATTGTAATCTTGCGTGCTCTGTTATCATTTTTAAAATTAATTCACGGGATGTGGGTGTCGCTGGCAAGGCCAGCATTTATTGCCCATCCCTAATTGTCCTTGGAAGGTGGTGTTGAGCTGCCGCCTTGAATCGCTGCAGTCCTTGGGGTGAAGGTATTCCCACAGTGCTTTTAGGTAGGGAGTTCCAGGATTTTGACCCAGCAAGGAAGGAAAGGTGATATATTTCCAAGTCAGGATGGTGTGTGACTTGGAGGTGAACATGCAGGTTGTGGTGGTCCCATGGACCTGCTGCCTTTGCCCTTTAAGGTGGTAGAGTTCACAGGTTTGGGAGGTGCTGTCGAAGAAACCTTGGTGAGTTGCTGCAGTACATCTTGTAGATGGTACACACTGCAGCCACGGTGGAGGGAGTGAATGTTTAAGGTGGCCAATCAAGCGGGCTGTTTTTTCCTGGATGGTGTCGAGCTTCTTGAGTGTTGTAGCTGCTCTCATCCAGGCAAGTGGAGAGTATTCCATCACACTCCTGACTTGCGCCTTGTAGATGGCGGAAAGGCTTTGGGGAGTCGGGGTGAGTCACTCGCCGCAGGATACCCAGCCTCTGACCTGCTCTTGTAGCCACAGTATTTCTATGGCTGGTCCAGTTAAGTTTCTGGTCAATGGTGGCCCCCCCCCCCCCCCCCCCCGGATGTTGATGGTGGGGGATTCAGCGATGGTAATGCCATTGAATGCCAAGGGGCGGTGGTTAGACTCTCTTGTTGAAGATGGTCATTGCCTGACACTTGTGAGGTGCGAATGTTACTTGCCACTTATCAGGCCAAGCCTAGATGTTGTCCAGGTCTTGCTGCATGCGGGCATGGACTGCTTCATTATTGCTTTGCGATAAACTAGTGGAATAATACCCATTGTTTTGGTGTACTGCAAGGATGGTTATGAGATAAATAAAGTGAAAAGAAATTTGTTTTAGTGAAATATACAGTATATAGTGAAGGGAGGGTAGTATAATGGATGAGGATAGCATATTGATATCGACAGATTGATTTCCCCATGGTTATTGTGTAGTGAAAACATGATGTGTTGTAGCCAGTGGAGAGTTATCAAAACCAAACAAAGCCATTCCTAGTGCTCGGAAGTACAGTATTGTAAGTAATCTATTTAGCTTAAGCCTTCCATATATTGTACATCCAATAAGGCTCAAGATTATTTTTTATTAAACTTGCAATCTATAAGGGGATTGGATATCACAATGGTGTAGCATGCTTTTCTTATGATTCCCAAAGGCTGTAGTTTGATTCCAGTCGAGACTGATAAGATGAACATCTCTCTGTACCCTCTGCCAGCGGTTACTGTCTTGAAAAAAATAATTTTAGAGCAGCCTGACCCAGTCCTCAGATCACAAGCTAGAAAGTCACTGAGATAATAAAGATATTTAATGTGGGAAATGAGATTCTAGCATTGGCAAGGTTGGGTTTAGCGCATATCGCAGCAACAAAAACTTGCATTTACATAGCACCCTTTTAAGGCAGAAAAAAAAGTCACAAAATGCTTTTTCAAAGATGTCATCCAAAAAATTAACACAGCCAAAGGAGGAGATATTCGGAGGGATAACCAAATACTTGGGCAAAGATGTTGGCTTTAAGGAGGAGAGGGAGGCGAAGAGGTTCAGAGAGGGAATTCTAGAGCCTGGGGCCTAGGCAGCTGAAGGCATGGCTGCCAATGGTGGGGCAAAGGGAGGGATTCACAAGAGGCCAAAGGAACATCTCAACATCAGTATCCTTTTTAATTATTTATTGATTTGTAAATAGAACCCAGAGTACATCACTGTCAGTTGTATGTTAATGTTGTTCCCTCACAATGTTTGAGTTAGTAAGGAAGTGGTCTGAGATGGTTAACTGCAGGGAGTACAATTAAAAAGGATTGTGGGGGGGTGGTGGGGTCTGGAAATGTTAGGAATCTGAAACAAAAACAATGCTAGAAATACATCTGGAAAGAGAAAAGACTGGTTAATAAGACCATAAGAGATAGGAGCAGGAGTAGACCATTCGGCCCCTCGAGCCTGCTCTGCCATTTAATGAGATCATGGCTGATCTGAATTTTACCTCAACTCCACTTTCCTGCCCTTTCCCCACATCCTTTCACTCCCTTGCTGATCAAAAATTTGTCTAACTCAGCCTTGAATGTATTCAATGACTCAGCCTCCACAGCTTTTTGGGGTAAAGAATTCCAAAGATTCATGACCCTCTGGGAGAAGAAATTTCTCCTAATTTCCATCTTAAACGGGCGACCCCTTAGTTTGATTCCCCCATGAGGGGTAACATCCTCTCAGCATCTACCCTATCGAGTCCCCTCAGAATCTTGTATGTTTCAATACGATCTCCTCTCATTCTTCTAAACTCCAATGAGTATAGACCCAACCTGTTCAATCTTTCCTCATAAGACAACCCTTCCATATCCAGAATCAACCTAGTGAACCTTCTCTGAACTGCCTCCAATGCAAATATGTCGTTCCTTAAATAAGGGCACCAGAACTGTACGCAGTACTCCAGGTGTGGTCTCACCAGCACCTTGTACAGTTGTAGCATGACTTCCCTGCTTTTATACTCCATCCCCCTAGAAATAAAGGCCAATATTCCATTTGCCTTCCGGATTACCTGCTGTACCTGTATGTTGACTTTTTGTGTTTCATGTACGAGGACACCCAGATCCCTCTGTACCACAGCAGTTTGTAGTATTTCTCCATTCAAATAATAATATTTTGCTTTTTTTTATTTTTCCTCCCAAAGTGGATGACTTCACATTTTCCCACATTATATTCCATCTGCCAAATTTTTGCCCATTCGCTTAACCTGTCGATATCCCTTTGCAGACACTTTGTGTTCTCATCGCAACTTGCTTTTCCACCTATCTTTGTATCATCAGCAAATTTGGCCACAAGACACTCTGTTTCTTCATCCAAGTCATTAATGATTTGAGTCCATGCCCTTCCTGAACACCTCAGAATGGGTCACGGTTGGCAAGGCTGCGGTTAAGCTGTGGGTTGCATGACTGTGAATCATGCTTTTGCAGTCCTGACAGCTCTGCTTGTGTGGTAATTTTTTTATGTTTTGAGAGCTCCTCCTCTGATTTTTTTTATATATGTTTCGAGAGTGCGGGCAGGAGTGTTCACGTGCTCAAAACGTTAAAAGAAAAGTTCTGCTTACATTTTATACAGACCCCCTGAGCAGTTTATAAACTCTGTGTAGTTCGATCTTTTTAAAAAGGAGTTCTGATGGTGAGACTCCAGCTTTAACCAGTCCTGATGGTGTTATCGGGGCACTAGTTTGGATGATTTCCCAATTGAAACGGTGTAGTGAGGTGAATAAACATCAGTTGATAACATCTGTAACCCAAGTTGCTTCACCTACACTTGCAACGTACACAAACAATCTTCCAGGCAGTGTAGTTTAGATGGTGGGTCAAATGATAATTGATTAGAAATAGCAGACATGAATCGAAGCATTTGGCTTGTTTGCAACAGAAGTATTTGGCTTGTCTGCAACAAAACCCTGGTCCCTGAATGCCAGCAACATTTGTGATAAATGTTATTTTTAATTTCTACTTGCATTAATGCTTTTTCTAAATATTTGAATAAATTCCTAAGATTGTTTTTGGGATAATAGCAACAAAAGTCAAGCCCTTCAGAAGCCAGAACAGTTTTACATGGGCGTTGCCACTCTCTGGGGTTGTTAACAATGGGGAGGAGAGCTACTCTATGAATCATTCTTGCTGTAGAATAAAAAAATAGTTTTAACCGCTCCATTGCTGGAGGAGGCATACAGTCCCCACCTAGGAATTCAAACATCAAATTGAGAGCCGTACAAATTTTAGTAGCTGAAGGACCTGTGAAATGCAGTCACACCTCTATCCGTAGAAATAAGGATCAGTCCTCTGATTTCTATGACTTTAAACTATGAACCCTTATGTGGGTCGGTGTGAGAGGAGTTACTGTATTGCTTTCTTTTTTGCTTGTCATGTGGAGGCTGCTGTTGTGAATATGATATATTGACTGTCAGCTGGTTTGCTCAATGGATTCTTTAACTTTCTGATTAAATTCCTTTTAAAACTCGCCGACCAAAGGAAAGCTTTTTTTTGGGGGGGGGAGGAACATTCATTACCGGCAATATTTTTCGTAAAAATAGTATGCTTGGCAATAGTGAACATTTCTGAAAAAGTGTTCCTTTTGGTAAATTTGAGTATGACACAAATTCACAAATTTTGCAGTTTATTTCACATTTTCACTTTGCTTCCTCCACCCCTCCACACCCCCCCCCCCCCCCCCACCCCCGCCAAACTAGAAGGGAACTGAAGCTGGAATGTGCAGTTTTGCGTGTACTTAAGAAGGATAAGGACTCATTAAAATACCATCAACCGTTTAGTGTTGGTGAATAGAGTAATAGTGTCAACCAGACGTTTGTTTGAAAGCAAGAGAAGATCTAAGAGCTGTCTTGGAGTAGACACTGGCATCTGTTGCAATTGGAAGTTTTCAGTTGTGCCTGGCACGTCGTCTTTAGTTTTGGCTACTGCTCACTCATGGATATAGTTTTACAGTACTACAGTGAAAAACAGTATGCTTGCCAAAAGGTGAACCTAGATTGTGGCTGAGGCATTCATTTTAGTACACACATTCTATTTGACTAGAGTGAAAATTAAATTACCCACCACCTCAGTCAGTATTTGGTTTACAACGTGTGCAGTTGTCAGCATCTTACTTAACATACTATGCATGTATTGAGGGATTCAGTAGCCACTGAAGATTCATTTTGGCAGAAAAGCTTGAAACAATCCCCTTGGAGGGTCTGATGCATAATTATTTTAACTTTCCATAAGCAGCAAACTTGTAAAGTACTGATCTGGGTGTAGGATGAAAAATCAAACTAAATTGAGCAGCATCGGCTGGCTGAAAGACCAGTTACATTTCTGAATGCGGAATTATTAAAATAAAGTTCTATGGAACCACAAAATGCTCAGATCTCTGTGACAGATTCAGTATATTGGTGGAATCACAGAAACCTGATTGTTTACCTGAGACAGATAGGCCATTGATCTCTATGTGCTGAGAACAATGTCAGAAGTTCAGTTCTGTAATTTCTGAAAAACAAAGTTTCTGGTTTGAAAATCTGATTGAATTGGAGAGTTTTGTGTGGCACACAGCTGGTTGGCTGCAAGGGATCTGGAACGAAGTCTCGTCACTGCCAGGAGGCATCTGCTCTCCAGTTCCATAATGAGTCCAGCGCCAGAGAGAGGGCACCAGTTGTCTGTTCCGTTCTAGGCTCCAGAGCACTGATTTTTTTTAAATGATGTAACTTCTGGGGCTCTGCTGATGCTATGCATAAAATAAAGTGTTAAAAATAGACAAAAGCATTGCGATGTCGTACCTCAGGATGGTGATTCCCTGCAAAGGGAGTTACTATTACTAGTCCCATGAAGCGGAGGTGAGCTATTTCTTCAAGGTTAGAGCAGCATTAGTCGGCTCTTGTGCAACTCCTTGTCGTTTGCTGAAGAAGCACTGATAGGGGCCCTTGGTAAAATTACTTCCACATGCTTTCAGTTAGGGAATGGTATGTGGGGCGCGAGAAAAATCCAGCACAAATCAAAACACGGATAATTTTCAATGATCACCGAAGGAGAGTTAACAAAATTCAGTCTACATTGCAAGGACTCCATTAAAGTAGGAGTTTTGAGAAACTGGAGCGATAGTCTGAAATTTGTTACCGATGCAAAATGGTGAATCATCTTTGAAACCTGGGAGGACTTTGACTATGATACTGATCAACTCTCTGTTGATTTGAGTTGATCACTGCTGCACTCTTGTTTTCTCATGTCCAGTTGAGTAAAAAAAATTACAATGAGGCACATTTCTTCACTGCTTCAAGCAATACTTTTTGCAGGCCTATATTCTCAAAGTGCAGATTTCAACTAAGAATTTGACATTGCATATTATGAATTGCTTATAAATTAAATGAGAGCATGTTGACTTATCAGCTTGCCACGCTCTAATGAAAATACACGAGGCCCAAGTTAAATTCCTAATTTACAATTTCAAATACAGGAGATTGTTCTGTTTTTTTTCAGCTACTGACTAACGCTGACCTGAAGTAAGCTTTTAAAAGTTGTGAAGTGTGTTTATCAATCAATAGCAAAGTATTCAAAAAGAGGCCTTGTCTCCAAAACCAGGAGTCCCTAATTTGATCTGTTACACCCACTACATACTATTTGTGTCGGCAGGGAAAACCTCTAAATCTGTTGGCTGCCATTCAAATCTGACTGACTAGAAATCACTTAACTCTTACTGTCCACTGAAGTTCAAAGTGCTTTCTGTTGCAGGAAGATTTCTAATTTTTGCTGTTTATATGTCTTTATATCCTCATAAGAGGGCTAGTGGCTGGTAACTAGTATGCAATTTTCATTTCACAAATGAGCATGAGTTAATAAGCAATGGCAAAGTCACAAATGAGTTTGAGGTCATCTGTATAAATAGTGTTGACCTGCTTTAGAAGATAGTGTTTTTTTTGCAGCAACCTTTCTCTTAACAAGCTAAAGCAATTTGCAACTACCTCCTTGTTATGGTTAGAGTTAAAGCAGTCTGAGAAGTCAAGGCAGATCTTAGTGCTCTGGATAGAAGATAAGACAAGATTCATTACATGAACAAGCATGACCAGTGTAACTCGCCTTACTTGAGTTCTTGGATCATTTTTGTTCTTTTTAGTTCAAATTACATCAGTGATCTTACCAACATCCCCTGTGTCTCTGTTAAAATAGTAGTTCAGTAGAAGTAACAGAAAAAGAAATCCTTACTAGGTACTGCTACCCCTATGTCCCATTCAGAAATGCATGACAAACTAAAGATCAATGAATGCAATTTTTAGCCACTGACTATGTAATCTAAACACTTTTTATAATTATGTTTGGTAAGTATTCAATGTGTGAATCTCGTTGAATGGGATAAACATGCTTGGTGAATGATGTGATTTTAAAAAATCATGTCTCTCAATGGCTCCAGCTGGTTAAGACTGTGAGCAGCTAAGCCAGGGAGGTGCTGTGGAATTGTATTCCAAAAAGGAGCTGATACCTCTTAAGTACTTTTAGAGAAGTGTTGGGTGGTAAGTTTTAGACCCTTGTCATTTAGAGTGGATGTACCTTTATAATATGCAAACTCTAATGTGGTTTGAGGGAATTTAATATAATGTTAAGGTCAGTGGAGCTCGTAATAAGATCACAAATTTTAAATTATAAAGAGTTGAGTAAACAGTGCTGTGTACAAGTATAGATAATCATTCCACCCTTTTTTCAAGACTTATGTTTACAACAGCAATTTAGAGAAGGCCTTGATAAAATGAAGTAATTTAATGTAATTTATTGTATGTGAATCTATTCAGCATTATTACATTTTGTTTTCCAGTGTTGTGAATTGCTTGGGGACATATCATTTGTGGCTGCTGTCTTGTTTGAAAGGAATAATTGTTCATGTTTCTCTTCTCTTTGTCTTTCTCTGTGCTGTACAGCATTCCTAGGCCAAGAGGGCAAGCAGGTAACCTACTCCCTGGCTGCTGCCACTCTTGGCACTGGGAGGTATGCAGGTTTGTTTTTTTTTCCTCTCTTTGCTGTTCTCCACTGCTTGCCTCCCCATAGCAGAGCTAATAAGCATTATCGTGCTGGGTACCAGTACAGTGCCTAGGTTTGGAAATTGTTGGTGGAATTGAAATTATTATGAAACTGCAAGCTACAAAAGCGAGTGTTTATATAGCAGGGGTAAAAAAAAGTTTTGATCCAGGATCAGTATGTGTAGAAAATAAACAGCCTTGACTCACTGTTGTGAACGTTGTAATCTCAAGGAAAACATTGATTTTCTTTCTTGCAGCTCTATGAATCACTTACTTTTGCATAAATGTGCATTTCACTTTGAAAATGGGTCAAACCTGATGCTATTATAAGTGAATGCACCCAAGTGAAAACTTGTACTGTTTTTTTAATTTTACCCTCTCGGGGCATTATATAACATTCTGTTAATTGAGGTGGCAGATGGCCTGCACTTGGGCTCTGCCAGTCAGTTACCTTGAGGTGCACAGAATGGCCAACAGCGACCTCCCCAGAGTAGCGTTTATCAGGTACATGGAACTTTGTCGTCATGGCACTTCCTGTAATCTGCATCATGAGAGCAACAGCTCCAGGTGCAGTTGAAAATTGAAATGGCAAGTCGTCTCGACACAGCAGCAGAACTTCCTGATTCTGCACTGACTTCGTATTGGGAGGTTTCTACTATTTATTTCTCAGCACTTTTTCTCCCCTCTTCTGGAAAGTGTTGACTCCTTGCTAGGGCTGCTGAGCACTGGCTGGTAATTTGGTCAGGTGGTCATTCTTCAGTGATCATTCGTTTCTTGACAGTGTTGGTAGGCTAGCTGACTGGGGGATGTGGTGGGGCCATCACAGCTGAACCCGATCATGTCCTCACTCAGTGTATGTGCTCCTTTCTAGCAGGGATTTGCAGTGAGCAACAGGGAACCTTGGCTGGCTTTTTTTTCCCCTCCTGGGCACTAAGGCCAATTGCAGCTGCCCCCACCACTGCCTGAATGAGCTCAGCTAAGTTCGGGAATTGAACCAGGAACCTTCCTGGTTGGTATGGCTCAGCTACTCATTGGATAAGCTCACTCGAGCCATCAATGGTTGGGGGAACCCTTTAATTTCTTGCGAGATGTGAGTGGCACCAAGTAGCAGACAGCAGACATTTTAAGAATTTAAAGCAACATCAACATACAATCGAGGAATGCAAACAATTTACACAGAGTAACTCCTACACAAAGTCATGGCTTTGTATGTAATGTGGAGAGATTGGTTGGATGGTAATCTTGAATCCCTTTCTTAACATGATCCACAATCTCCTTTTGAAAATAAGTTAATTAACATACAATAATGAACTGCCTTTAACAGGGTTATTTCACATAAATGCTACTTGGTAGAAAGGGGGAACTTCTTATCTCCGTTTTCAGCCGAGGATTGTTAGTTTTGCTCTTGTGACCTCAAGTTACACGATCAGAGTTAATTAGCTTGTTTACATTTACATTACTTATACTGTTCAGCATTATAAATACCTGGATCATGGCTTACTGAATTGTTGGTGGGAAAAGTGGGGAATAGGTTTAGAAGAAAGAAACTATGTTTTTCAACCTCCAGAATTTTTAGATAAGTTGAAGATCCCAGGAAATTTAAATTGCACGTGGTCCGTTACAAGGATCTGGTCTGGTGGTCTAGCCTTTCCTGATGCCGTTATTGGTGGCAAAACCTTTGAATGTCTCAACCCTACTTAAATTCCCTGTCTAAAGCTCGTCACTTTTAAAATAAACTTCTCAAACCCCACATTTTAGACCAACCTTTGTCAGCTCTTCCAATTCTCACACCATGGCTTATTGTCAATTGCTTTATTCTGTTTATCCTTGCTCCCCATAAAGCTGTTTAGGATATTTTCTATGTTAAAGCTGCTATATAAATGCAAGTTAATTTTGCTGTAATTTTATTTGAATTGTGAAACCTTCGTACTTTTTTTGCATTCATCCTAAATGGTTACGGACATCTCAATGAACTGAATGTACCTTTTTTAAAATTGTAAATTTAAAAAAAAAATGTAGTGGAAATGAAAATAATTATACTGTTATGAGAAGATTCCAGCATGTAGGTGAGAATACCTTAATACCATCTCAAAATTGGAAGAAAGAAGGCTATAGCATTGCCAATGCTATTAAATAGTAGTAAACAATTTTACAACACCAAGTTATAGTCCAGCAATTTTATTTTAAATTCACAAGCTTTCGGAGGTTTCCTCCTTCCTCAGGTGAACGTTTGTTGGAAGTATTGGGTCTCTAATACAAAGCTTTCGCTACTAATCCATGCAATAAAACAGTTAAGTGGTTAACATTCTCAACGCAGTAGGTAGTTCGTTCTTTTCCTCCCTCCCTTTCTCTTATTCGGATCAGTCTCTTGCAATAGGTTGGGATCCTAAAGAGTTAATTGCCTTCTCAGTTGGCTGAAATGGAGCTGCAGTGGCCAATAGTTTTAAAGGTTGTTCCTGACTGACAGCATTAATTGGTAGTGGGTGGACCAGATTCATAATCCTTCATGCTTTGTGGAAACAGGGAGGCCATTTTGGAATACTGTGTTGTTGACTAAGAAATACGTCGGCAAGTTGTGAAAGTTTGCCTTCTGTCAGCATTAAACACTGTTTAAAACAGTGGAGTACCAGGATGTGTTCAATGGGAAGACTCCCCTATGTCTAAAGATGTAAATCAGATCAGTGAACGTAGGATACTTGGATTTGCTGCCTTGGTGGATTTGCATCAGGAGGTTTTTCAGACAGATTCTGTGACTGCTGCATGGGCAAGTCGTTCGGATAAAAGCTGACTTACTATAATTTACATAGTGCTTAAATGTTCTTAGCATGTCCAGTATTCAATAAGTTAATGACAAATATAATGTGATTTGTAATTTGCCTGTGTGTTGTAGGCCTAAACTGACTGATACTTGCTATGTGGTGCTTGATGTGGACAAATGTGCCTAACTGTATAAAGTTCTTGCTCTGCATGAGCAAATAATTTTAATTTGTCTTGTCACTGTTAATGTTTAGCTTCAATCTAGATGATTTGTTGTGCATGTTTTGTTTTCTCACTGCATGCTGATGTACTGTGTTCAGCCTGTTAACTTGCTTTTAAATGTCTTAACATTCGACCTCACTAGATTATTCGGATGAAAACGGGGTTAAAATTTGTTTTTAATTTGTATAACTGGTTAGAGAAGCCTTGAAACGATTGAGGGATATAAGGAAATGGTGTACAACCTGTATTAAATAGCATCTGGAATTTTCAGACATTTTACAGACCTTGGGAATATGGTGAAGGATGCTGCTGAGGGTCATTGTCAGTATAGATCATTTAAAGCATTCGATGTTAGGCTTGCGATGGTTTTCCCCTTTGACTCGGTTAATTGGGTACAAATTTTTCCATTCTAATATTTTCAAAATGGATGTTAATGTCAGAAGATTATTTTTAAGGACAGTAATATTACATTTTTCAGAACTTCCAGCAAGTTTAATTTCTGAAAGTATCTGCAAGTGGCCCATTTTATTTCTGTTGTAAGCTTGCTCAAGATACTTTTTTTGACATTTTATTTAACACTAAACAGGGGAAGTGTAGAGAGAGCTAACATATAACGCGACTATCGCATTTTATAAATGTTTATCGGCTGCCCCAGCTTTCCTGTCCAGTGCTCATAAATCAACATTGGGTTTTGATCGAGTACTAACATGTGCTGGTGATAGTTTATCAGAACTATTTTCTGCCATCAATACCACTGAAATTTAGTCGGAAGGAGAAATTTGATTAGGTTAACAATGGAAAAATAGTGAAATTGTCCTCTAAGATGTATCAAACGTTGGATACTCGAAGTGCTGATAACCGTTTTATAAATAGGGTTCTAATGTTGTAAATAGATGTTTTTCAAAAGAGAATGTCTTGAAGTACAGCTATGCTGAGCTCGGACTGTTGCCAAATGCAAGCAATTAATAGTATACACAGTATTATAAGCAGTAAAAGATGCATTTATAGCTATGCGCAATTAGAATAATTGGACTGGAATGACATCAGTGGGATAGAACACCAAATTAGGATAAGAGTCCCAACTGTTTGTGGCACTGGCAGCATACTTAATATTGATAATCGCTCTCACTCTAGTTTGCTCTCTTGTTCTGTCCAGAGACAGACAGACAGTCTCTCTACTTCCTGCTTGTGCTCTTGCTCCAGTTCTCAAGACATTGCGAAAGTGGGTTAAAATGACACTTCCGTCTGACATCTCCCTCTTTGGGGAAACCATGCTAGTAAATGGAGCATCATAGATGGAATGTACCTCTATCCCACTATGGCACTGTGTGGTGCTTCACTCTGTTGCTCTGCTCTAGGTTTGCCAAACTTCCCAGATTAATTCCTTGAGATTCCAGGTAAAAGATTAATCTCCAGGACACTGATGCAAGCAACCTGGGAGAAATAACATAGGGGCAATACATTTTTTTTTGATTTTCTTTGAACATTTTTGTTTATTAGTTATATTTTTAAAAAAATTGGAATTGGGGAGAGAAAGGCTGTTTGACTGACAGTCACGAATCATCCAATCTGGTAATAAATCTGTTTGCTTTCCAATTGACATGGGAAGGCGAGAATAGATGTGTCAGACAACCAATGGCAGCAGCATAGGGGTAGGTTGGTTAGAGGTGGGAGGTCATGCGATGAAACCTCTTGAAATACGTTTAACCAGAGTTGACAACCCTCCTCTGCTGAGCACTGCCCACTTTTTAAAATTTCCTTCCTTCTGTTTGAGTAGGACATTACTAACTGAAGTAAGTGCCTGCTTTTTTTTTAAACTTAAAAAAACATGAACAATCGGTTGTAAACTACACTGTTGCATGGGACGCGGCTTCATGCCTGTGATTTGGCCAAATGATAAGTTCCTGGATCATCTGGGCTGCTGTGGAAGGGCCTTTTCCCCAGATCTGAAGTAAATCGCAGTAAGAGCACCGGTCGGTGCCCCATTGGTATGAACCTGAAATCTGGCTGCATGTTTAACTTCTTGGCTGAGGAATAGTATGAGCTAGGGGCAGGGAAAGAATCTTAAAACAAAAGAAAGAATAGTTTAGGGTTCCCTTCACCACGTTTTGAAATTCTTAAACTATATTTAAAAAAAAGTACTTGCATTCACAGGTATTTGGTACATAGAGTACGCCCATGTCATTGACATAGTAAATTAAACTTTGTGATGTGATATATATTTCCAGTGACCGGTTTCTATTACTCATGATCCATACCTAGGCATACTATATGCAAGCTATGGTTTATATTTTTGACTTTACAAATATTTGTTTGCTCATTGAAGAGATTTTTGATTCTTCTGAAATTGGGGGAAAAATTGTTAATTCTAACTAATCCTTGATGAGAATCTGAAACCAAAATTATAAAAACCTGCAGTGGAACTGATGTATGACTTTTCTTAACTTGTAATGAAAATTGGGTGTTCTAAGGTAGAAGTTTGGTAGGTTTTGTTTTAATCCCAAGTGCAACGTAACAAGATAGTGAGTGTTAAACCTTTTTCGCTTTAGACTCTTAAACCCAAATGTAAATTACCCTTGTGATTAGTGCTTTCAGTCAAGATTCTAATTCAGCTCAATAAATTTGGCGTAAATATACGATTTCTAGTAGGAGTGGAAGTTTGTACATTTTCTGCCTTTTTAGAAACCAGATTCTAAAAGAAGATTGAAAAGAAGCTGCATCTGACAGTTTGGTTTCGCTTTAAATGTGATGGGGATTCCTGATAAATTTAATTTGAACATAAACAAGCGCAGCTGGCCAATGAAACCATGCGATGCAGCTAGAGTATAGTGTTACAGCAATGTGTTGTTTGGGTGTGTTTGATTTGAAAACACATCCTCAGTGGAGGCCATACTGGCTCAATTGTCTTGTATAGTGGGTTCATATTATTCAGTTTAATAAAAGTAGCTGGAGAGGACGACAAATATCACAATGGGTGCTGTTTATTGAAATCTGGGGCCATTCTTCTGAAGGCTAAATTCCTGATTCTGTCAACTATTTGAGTGAGACTGGAAATTCTTGATCCTGGTCCTAATACGATTTCTGTCAACATTACATCAAAATGAAGATTATTTTCTAGTACTTAAAGCAATGTTGTGCTTATTAGTGGGGAAATATTGATCTATGGTATTTTCAGACTGAATGCAGTAAAATTCCAAATTAAAGTTGGTAACTTAGCACCCTTGGGGATAGGTAGAATGTTGCAAGTCCTAATCTAGGACATAATTCTCTGCCTCCTTTGCTATTTTTTTTGAGTCTTTACCAAGTTTAATGTTCAATAAGACATGACTTTAGAAAGTGCAACATCCAAAGCCAGATGCACAAGAGAACACGAGCACAGGACGCTACTCTGCAGCAACACAAGGTCAGCTCAACCACTCACTGTACTTCCCCACAGCCAGCCCCTGTACATACTAGTCCCTGACCTCAACACATGTATCCATCTCTGCTCTGATGGATATATTTCCTGCTACTTCTATTCAGAATTATTGGTTGTAGCCTTTTCTAACCTATTGCAGGTTTATGGTAGCTGATTCAATTACAACTTTAATTGCAGTAAACCGAAAGTCAGAAACACTGATCATTTTGGGGCTTTTATAATAGAATGGGAAGCTTTTTAGGAAAAAAAAATTGAGTTATGCCAGTGCTCACAAACTAAATATTTTCAGTACTGGTGTTCCATTTAAGTCCACTTCTCACTTCAGAAATATTTGGTAATTTGCATTGTGGAAGATCGAGATTTTATCTTTAGATGGGCAGGTAACTCCTTCAATGTTGGGTCATGCGGCTACATGCAGGATTCAGGATTACAACAACTTGTGTTTAGACAACGCTTTAATATAGAAATACGCCGCAAGGTGCTTCACGGGGGTGTAATCAGACATAAAAATGGACACCGAGCTAAATACGAACATATTAGGAGGAAGTAACGGTGCGGAGAGTTTTTTTTAAATGGTGAAAAGCTAAGAACAGTGTTGACCAAAGAGATTTAGGGGTCCATGTACATAGATCACTAAAATGTAGTGGTCAGGTATAAAAAATAATCAAAAAGGATAATGGAATGTTAGCCTTTATATCTAGAGGGCTAGATTATTAAGGGGAGGAAGTTTTGCCACAGATATACAAAGCCCTGGTTAGATCAAATCTGTCTGGAGTGCTGTGTACAGTTCTGGGCACTGCACCTCAGAAAGGATATATTGGCCTTGGAAGGAGTGCAGCGCAGATTCACCAGAATGTTACCAAGTATCCATGGGTTAAATTATGAGGAGAGATTAGGCTTGTAGTCTCTAGAATATAGGAGGTTAAGGGGTGATTTGATAGATTTTTAGAATTTTGAAAGGAATTGATAGGGCAGTTAGAAACAAACTTTTTCCGCTGGTGCAAGAGTCTAGGACGAGGGGACAAAACCTTAAAATCAGAGTCAGGCCATTCAGGAGAAGTTAGGAAACTCTTCACACACAGGATGATAGAAGTGTGGAACTCTCAAAAAGCATTAGATGCTAGCTCAATTAATCATTTTAAATCTGAGATCGATAGAATTTTGCTAGCCAAGGGTGTTAAGGGATATGGAGTTAGGATACTGATCAGCCATGATCTCATTGAATGGCGGAACAGGCTCGCGGGGCTGAGTCTCCTACTCTTGTTCCTTTGTCCACTTCCCTCAACATGACCTGTTTTTCTACCTCCAAATTAAACATTTCCTCCAGGATGTGGAAATAGCATCATCTACATAAAGGAACGATAACTATGCTATCATTGCAGAGTTGCTTTTATTCGCGTGTATATAGTATCAGAAATATATTGCTCATAAGTTAAATACAGATGGACAGAAATCTTAGGAGCTTGGTAACTCCCTGGGCTCCTTCTCAGGTAGTTCCTAGGGTCCTTGGACAACCGTTTTTCAAACTGTGATGCAGGGTGATATACGAAATGTATGCTTTGTTGAGGTGCAATATCCTTTACATTGTATAAGAAGTGAACTCTTCAATTGTCAAGATTCCCCTGTATCTTTAACTTTTTGGGGGGTTACCTGAGACAAAAGATGTATAACACTCTTAAATCTTTCAACTATCCAGACCCCAACTTATCCACACAGATATTCCCAATGTATACATGTAATAATTCAACTTTATTTTGTGAATTGTTACTATTTTTGTATCTTGCATCAGGCAAACAGGTTGAACACAAAAGTGGATTGTTATGTTTTGATAAACTGAAATATTCATGGTCTTGTATTGCGTGGAAGTATTGCATCATGTTATTTTTCACCTTGCAGTAAAACAGTTTGAGCATGGATTTTTCCCGACTACACACATATACTCCTCCTCAATATGTGCCAGAGAACACTGGCTATACCTATGCACTCAGGTGAGATTCTCCCAGCTAAGGTGCATGGTGTTTATTGTAAAAAGTCAGGAGCAATGATTCATTTGACTTTAATGTTTAATGGTTATTTACAACTACCACGTGTTCCAGAGAATGAGTGTGAAACACTGACTTGTGTTTGGAGCATCCTATCAGCAAACTGGAATGTCCTAAATTGTTGACTGTTATGAATATTTTCCTTACTAGACAACAGATTTATACTTATTCTGCAATCTAAACTTGTTTTCTGTGTAAAGAGCTTGTTTTAATCTTGGTGGAATTACTGCCTTGCTGCAGAAGGAAAATTTCCTGAAATAGATTGAAAATTGGGATTGTAATAGAGCTGTGCAATGAAGCTGATGTGTCCAAATTCAACTTAATTTGGTAAATGTAGGACCATGCATTGAATGCCTTTATAATAGAAAGAGGAATATCCTAATGCTAGTCTAAATGCATATGTTTTGGAGTGTACTTGCTGCTTATATTACACCGTTAACATCTTGTCGTCTTATGCTGTTTCTGCTCTTACTAGCCTGCAAGATCTGTTTCTGGTAACCATTTTTCTGAAAAAAGTGTGCCTGAACCAGTGCATGCATGATTTTCCAGTGTTCCTCAAATGAACTGACCTTGAGTTCATTCTTGAGATCTTCATTAATCTTATTTATCATTGTTCTTACAAAGGGATTTGCAAAAAAAAAGTCAGGTAACATTTGCCTGTTTCTGAAAGAATTGGACTCATAAGTTTGTAATTTATGTTTGTGCAACAAAAGTTGGCATGTCATTGATGTGCTGCGTGGCCAGGTTTCCCTTGATTTTTGTGTTAACCTATTTCACGTGAGCAGGCTTCTGAGAATTATGTCTGTAAAAATATAAGTTAACTTGTCTTCCGCACAATGAGAAAGCTATTTTATCTGCTTTTTTGAGATTCAGATTTCATATTGTTCATATTCATTTCCATACCATACTGACCTACTTTAATCCTTTTTCAAGATCACTCGGCCGACAAGAGTTTCAGTAACTGACATTATATCTGTGTAAGGGTTCTCTACCCTGATTACAGTATCTTAAACTTCACCAGTTATTTGTTCAGTCTCCTATTTCTGCATTTGTTGACTTGAGTAATGCAAGTTATAGAATTTGGGATGGGTAAGCACACTCAGAAACAAATGCTAAAGTTTGTTAAAACAAACACTGCTTTATGTTTCTGGTTATTGAATTTGGTCAAGAATGAAGAGACCTGGCAAGAGTGTCCCAGTTGTCTTCAGAGCGCTTGTGGTGTGCATGTTTAGAAGAAGATTACAGCTGTCATTTCTTCTTTGGATTTGTGCTTCTAATGTTGCAACTAACACTGCCAATATTTGATTAGTATCTGGAGAATGAAGACAGACAGATGCACATCACAAGTATGTGGAGAGTTAATGTAGAAAGCAGGCTGTCATGTGTTCCGAAAAGCCTTAGAGCTGATAATTGGCTTTTGAAATACAGTAATCCTACCGGGTGAAACTAGGGTTTACGGCACCTCAAAGGTTTACACAAGGGCCACTGTCAGCCAGGGTTCAAAATTTGAAGAGTGAATTGCCTTGTGTCTGATTGCATCATCATGGTAAAACTCTAAAACATGATAACATCCATAGAAAGCAGATTCTAATACGATCTCTACTCTTTGTTTTTACTAAAATGATTGAAGTGGCATTTTAGTTTGACACAGAAAAAGTAAAAGGCAAGATTAGATTATCATTGTGTGTGGGAAGGGGGTGCAGAGAAAGAAGTAGTTTGATGATTCTAGTAGTATGCAACAGTTACTTGAAAATATTTCATCTGGTTTCTTTTGAAAACATGCATTTTTAATCACTTTCTTAAGCTACTTTAGGATTCTTTGAACACAGCAAAATTTCCCAGTACATGTGGTATGTAGGAACACCAATACCAATACTGTGTTCTCTAATGGTAGGGAATTAATTATTTCCCTTTTACTTCAAGGTTTGGAAAATGTCCTCTCCCTTGCATAGAAATCTGGCACCATAAGGACAAAATCTTCTTCAATGAGCAAGTAAACCTAAGCTCATTTAGTTGTTCATTGAGGAGGAGGAGGATTTTGTGCTTAATCTCCTGGGTTAGCAGTGAAGGAGCTGTTCTGTTAGCAACGGTATATTCTGTAGCAAAAATGAAAATGGTTTATTCATTGGATTCCTTGTTAGTGATAGTGATAGTACACGCAGGGTTAAAACTAGGGTTCATTTGAAGAAAGATCAGCCAAGGTTTATTGATAGCCAGACTCTTGTTTCCATGACATCTATATCAGACGTACTTTGGTAAATTGGATTTCTGAACTTAATTGCCAGGCCCATCATGGTCAGTGCAAGGTGCTAATTGGATTCATCCTGCTAGCATTCAGGTGGGATAGGGTACTTTGTTTACAGGTAGGTGGGGAAGCCATTCAATTCAAACATCCCATGTGATTAACATCCTGAGGATCCTTTTACAGTAATAGGTTTGTTTGACAGCACTGAGAGGGACAAGGCTAGCTCTATAACTGAGCTTCTGATTTGTGGGCTTTTATTTGTCTGGCTACCCACCAGTCTGAAGCCAGCAAAGATGCAGGACTAATCAGAAGACTCCTTGGTAACTGAGGTCCCTGGTCTTATCCTGAATTTTAAAAGTCTCATCTTGTTTAGATCCACCCAATCTCTGTGACTTCCTCCAGTGCCACAACACCCTCTCTTTCTCCCCCCCACCCCCCGGCAAAAAACCTTGTTCCTCTGACCCCTTGCGCGCACCCCCCACCACACCACCACCACCACCACCATTGGCGGCTCTGCCTTCAGCTGTGTTCTGGAATTCCCTCCATAAAGCCCTTTGCCTCACCACCTGATTTCTCCTTTAAGATCCTCAAAATCCACGTCACTGGTGTTCTCCCAATCCCCCTAGCCAATTATCATCCTCCATTATGGAAGACTGCAAACATAGTACCATTATTTAAAAAGGGTACGTGGGAAAGGCCGAACAATTATAGGGCGATCAGTCTTACCTTGGTGGTGGGCAAACTATTAGTTTATCCTATCTCAGTATTGATTCTGTCACTTGGCAAGGCATTGTTTAATCAGGGATAGTCAGCATGTTCAGGGAAGGTCATGCCTTACAAATCTGATTGAATTCTTTGAGGAAGTGACTAGGAGGATTGATGAGGGTAATGCAGTGGATGTTGTCTACATGGATTTTAGTAAGGCATTTGACAAGGTCCCACATGGCAGACTCGTCAGAAAGGTAAAAGCCCATGGGATACAGGGAAATGTGGCGAATTGGATCCAAAATTGGCTCAGTAACAGGAAACCAAAGGTAAAAGTCGATGGCTGTCTTTGCGAATGGAAATCTGTTTCCATTGGTGTGCCACAGGGCTCAATGTTGGGTCCCTTGCTGTTTGTGGTATATATTAATGATTTGGACTTGAATGTAGGGGGCATGATTGGCAAATTTGCAGATGACACAAAAATTGGCCATGTAGTTGATAGTGAAGAGGATAGCTGTAGACTCCAAGAAGATATCAATGGGTTGGTGGAGTGGGCAGAAAAGTGGCAAATGGAGTTTAATCCGGAGAAGTGTGAGGTAATGCACTTAGGAAGGGCAAACAGTAAAAGGGAATACGCAGTAAACAGGAATATATTGAGAGGGATAGAGGAAGTGAGAGACCTTGGAGTGCACATGCACAGGTCCCTGAAGGTGGCAGTACAGGTAGATAAAGTTTTGAAGAAGGCATATGGAATGCTGTCCGTTATTAGATAAGGTATAGAATACAAAAGCAGAGATGTAATGATGGAACTGTATAAAACGCTGGTAAGGCCACAGCTGGAGTATTGTGCGCAGTTCTGGTGACCACATTACAGGAAGGACGTAATTGCTCTGGAGAGAGTGCAGAGAAGATTTACAAGAATGTTGCCAGGGCTTAAAAATTGCAGGTATGAGGAGAGATTGGATAGGCTGGGGTTGTTTTCCTTGGAGCAGAGGAGGCTGAGGGGTTGGGGGGGGGCTTGATTGAGGTGTACAAAATTATGAGGGGCCCAGATAGAGTAGACAGGAAGTACCTGTTTCCCCTAGCGGAGAGTTCAAGAACTAGAGGACGTAGATTTAAGCTGATTGGCGGAAGGATTAGAGGGGACATGAGGGAAAACGTTTTTACCCAGAGGGTGGTGGGTGTATGGAATTCGCTGCCCGAATTGGTGGTAGAGGCAGGGACCCTCAACTCTTTTTAAAAAGTACCTGGACCCGCACCTAAAGTGTTGTAAGCTGCAGGGCTAGTGACTGGGTGCTGGAAGGTAGGATTAGAATGTGCACCTGGTTGTTCTTCGAGCCAGCGGGGACACGATGGGCTGAATGGCCTCCTTCTGTGCTGTATCTTTTCTATGGTTCTAACCAACACAATTTAAAAAAAAAAATCAAGGTTATTTATCTCATTGCTGCAAGCCCCACTTCTACGCTTGAACACATCATTCAGGCTGACATATCAGTGTAATACTGAGGTGGCCATACATGATCCCATGGCCCTATTCAAAGATGAGTGGGAAGTCCTTCCAGCGTCCTGGCTAACATTTATCCTGTAACCAACACCACCAAATCAGATTAAGTGAAATAAATTAATCATTTATTCTATTATCGTTGGTGGAACCTTGCTGTGTGCAAATTAGCTTCTGCGTTTGGGTACAAAACAACCTTGACTACACTTCAAAAAATAATTCAGTGGCTTTCAAGTGCTTTGGGGTATCCTGAGGACATGAAAGGTGCTCTATATTTGCAAGTCTTTTGCGTCATAAATTGTTACTGCAGGCTGCCATGAAGTGGTTAGTGACAACCAGTTTGAGAACCTGTATGAATGACTAGATAAGTTACACTTTTCTAGTTTCCACAGTTAAATTATAATATGCATTTTGTTAGTACACAGGCCACTTCCTGTTGCTATTTTGATTCTCACTTTCTTAATCCATTGTAAAGGAGTGAGAAATTGGAGTATGCCATATGGAGAACTGTATTAAGTGCAGGAACAGTGCAACACAGTCGTTGAAATTCTAGCAAAGTGTACATGATAAAGAATTCTTCCAGGAATGTTTTTGTGTTGGCTCTGGGATGCTGAGTAGTCTTCAGTATTGAAGCAAAATTCGATTCAACACTCCAGGATTATGCAGAGAAATTGTGCGATTTGCAGGATTTAGGTTCATGTAGAATTCAGGTTAATACAGGATCACATCAGGCATTTTTTCGATTGGTAACTGCCTGTTGGCTGAGATTCCTTCTTATTCAGAGTACTGCATATTCATTAATACAATGAATGGATACACAACTTGTTCATTAAATAGTATTTTAATTTGCTGGCATTACTTGCTACTTTGTCTTCCTCCTTCCCAGCTCTGAGGTTGGTTGGCCGAGCCTTCCATTGAGATGCTGTCGGCGGAAATCTGTAGATTTTCTTGTGAAAGACTTGGCTGGTAGATGGACCAGCAGTTGGCTTCTCTGGTATGGTTCATGTTGCTGTGAAAAAGGTGATGAGTCTCATGCCTTTATAGTTGTAAGGATTCTTAGAGCATGTATTGGATATCACCACTAAGCTGTAGGAAAATGGCATTTGTACAGCCTGCTTGTTCCTTTGAATACTGCAACTGTATGATCTAAATCTTCCCTCCCAGCTCTGCACAGCCCTGGTTTTGTTGGGCTTTATTTCTTTATTTGGTTTCTGCCTTTCTGATTCTGCAGACAGTTTTCTTGCATCCCTCAACTTATTCACCAGTGACACGTCTTCCAAACTTTTTGTTCCTGTACTTTCTGTGCTTTGATTTGCTGTCTTGTAGAAAAGAGCATGGCCCAGAAACTACAGGAAGTGAGAGATTCAGAGAAAGATTACAAAAGTAAATAAAAATAATGAAAATTGGGAATTAAAGAATAGAACAAGATTGTTAGGTAGTAAGGAAAGAAAGGAGGGAGGCAGAAGACTGAAGGAAAATATTGAATGAAACTTTACCATCTTGGACTGTAAAGGGAAAAGCAATAGGACACAGACTGTATCTGGAATTTATGCCGCTTACTTACAAAAGCAACATATAATGTATCTTTTTGCTTTAGTCTGATCTGAGTGAATTGGTGTTGCAGTATCTGCTTATTCTGTTTTTAGTTCAAGATCTTCAATGGAATACTCCACACATCTTAGTTCCCCTGAGGATAGTAGAATCCCTTATGTGAAGTGACATTTAAATAACTTGTGGACCTGACAGAACAAAACAAGGCTACAGCAACTTGTATGTTATATGTCTGAATGGGCTTGAGCTTTTATTGGTTCACAACAAAACCCATGTGGTCTGTTAGTTTGTATAATGGTGAAGTAACATTAAAAAGGGGTGGTGGGGGGGAAATAGACAACCTACTTGATATTTGTGTGGTTTTTCAGGTTTTTGTGGATATTGCAGAAGTTGTGTAGTAGAATGAGCTCTTGGGTTTTGGGTTGAGTTTTGATGTTTCAGATGGTCTGTTGGCAGTCAGTTATGCTGTTGAAATATGGTGGACAGTGCAAACAGTTTAATTGTAACACCACGAACAATTCAGTTTTTTTCTGCCAAAAGAGAAGAGATTCTTTAATTATTTGCTGGAGGAATGTCAAATCATATCCCTTGAATAATCTGACTTCTGCATGACTAAATTTATTCAAATTTTGCTGTGCTTATGTTTTGTAACTTAACAAACTTAAAAAAAAATGAAATTCCAACTAGTGCCACAGCAGTGTGGAAGCTTTTCACATACTGCAGTTTGTGATGGTGAAAAATAGTTGTGCGCAGAATTGTTGCTGTGTTTATATTATTAGTCTCGAGGCCATAGCCATATGTAAAGCCAAAAGGCGGTTCTCCACTAACGATTTGATTACACGCATGCACAGAACCAATTTTCCCAGCTAGTACATTTTGAATGTTTTCAGCATGCAGCTGAGAGCTTTCTCAAAATACTTCAAAAAGGCTCTACTTCAGTTTTTAAAAATCCAGGGGAACCAACATTGCACGGAGTAAATCTAGTAGAGTGTCAAGCTGGTTTTTTTTAAAAAAAAGGCATTCTAAGACTGTGTCTAGTGAAGTAAGGGGATCTCCCAGCACCTGGGGAATTCTGGAACATTTTTTTTCCCCCACCCACCCCCAAAAAGCTGTTGGGGTAATTTGAAAATTTCAAAACTGAGATTGATAGATTTTTGTTAGGTAAGGATATTAAAGGTTATGGAACCAAGGCGGGTAGATGGAGTTAAGATACAGATCAGCCATGATCTATTGAATGAAGGAACAAGCATGCTGGGCTGAAGGGCCTACTCCTGTTCCTATATTCTACCTGTGTTCAGGTCAGTTCAGGACCTGACTTTCATGGAATCCTGTCATGTTTGCATTCCTGCGAAGTGGAAACAGATGACTGTATAACTGCAAAAGATTAAATTCTTAAACACTTACTTTATCAAATTTCATAAGCGAGCTCTTAAACACTATTGTTCCTCAGCTGTTCTAACCAGTTGGTGTTCAGTTCAGTAAATGCTGATGGCTCAATTCAGTACATTGTACTCTTGTTTATACTGTTTGACACAAGCGCAAATCTGCCCTTCCCCTCCCCACCAACAGTATGAATACAATTAATACCGCCTTCCGTAGTCTCCAAGCATGAAGGGACATCTTGTTATGGTTAAGTTTCATTTATGGGATGAATTTGGAGGCAGGGCTAATAAAACCTGCTGTTAATTTTCCTCAAGGCTGCCTCCTTGTTTCCATAAGTGTTGTTGGCTATTTATAATCTGTCCGGCATTATTTATATATGCACAAAACAATCGTAAACAACAGAGCTCTTAAATCTCCCTACAGGTGTACGCTGCTGAATTTGGAATGTTGGACACGGACACTAGAAGATCCAATACTTTTTTTAAAAAGTGCACTGTTTTTCCATAGAATATGTTTTGTGTAATTCTCTTGCTGCTTTCAATATTAACTGTCAACTAGAACCTGCTGCTTTATATAAATTTGCCTTGCAGTGAAATGGTACAGCCTTTGGTATTTTGAATGTTACTTTTTAATGTAAAACACATCGTTTGCTTACCGATCCTCCATTTTCCTCTTTCTCTTACTACTCCCCCTCAAAAGTGACTTGAAACCAGACACATTCATTGACATTTACAATGATTTTGAATGTTTTTACCTCTTGCTTCTGGGCACGGAAAGGTTATAAGTTATGTGCTTTATCCCCTATACTGTTCTATATGTCTCTTGGGCTGCCCCTGAGTGAAATCAAGATGCTTCCCCAGAAAGAGGAACCAAAAATTAGTCAACCTGCATGACTCTCGAGCCCTGCACAACAGTGTTGGGAAAGGCTTGGGAATAGATTACCTGCTTGCCCGTCAGTTGACGAGTGGTGGCAGGAATGTGGTGGAGGTAGAAAAAATTAATTGAAGTAACTCTGTTCTGTGCTAAATTATTTGAAATTGTTTGTATTTTTAATGCAAAAGGCATTTGTTGCAATAACATGCAAGTTCATAACTTCTCTGGATTTAAGAATTTTAAAAGACGAACATTACTTCTCTGTTGAAGTTTGTTTTAAGATGTCGAAATCCATGACTTTATAAAAGTTGAGTTTTCGTGACTGTTAATCTTTGCTAATCTAACCACTATCTTAATAATTGTATAATTTTGGTGATAGTGATATAACACTGAATCTTTGCATAATCTTGGAATTGGAATTTTTCCATCAATAATTTTGATCATCTATAAAATGTGAGAATTAAAAATCTAGAATAGCAGCCACTGGGTTACGTTTAAAACTCCTTTTGGTAGTTGAATTTATGATAAAAGATAATGTCTAAATTGCATTATCTTGCATGTTTTTAATGGAAAATGCATTAATTATTGTTTTGACAACAGTTGACCAATGTGCAGATTCTTTAAAGCTGAAACCAGTGAGTGGCCAATTCAGTGCATTAATATTCTTGTACCGTATTAACGTTTAATCGGTTTCTGAAGTGCATGAGTGAAATGTTCATGTACAGTATGTTTTATTACAGTTCCAGCTATTCTACAGAAGCAGTGGATTTTGAAAGAACGCATCAGTTGTGTCCAGTATACGATTCACCAAGAATGTCTCGACGCAGGTTACGCCCTGTCAGCAATGAATATTATTCAGCAGAAAGTGTGCACAATGAGAGCATTGGCAGCAACCACTCTTTCACTGGAAGCGTCTTGTCCTATAAAGAATCTTCATCCAGGTGAGCCTGTTCATTTATTGGGAGAAGGGGCTAAAACTATTCATAGTGTTTTCTTTAATGTACTTTTGCACCCATAAGACTGTGGATGACTTTTTTTTACAGAAAATGTTATCCAATCGTTTTTGTCTTCACGTTGACTTTTCACAGTGGCATGTTCAAGTCTTTATCCTATACATATTATGCTCATGGAACAGCAGAATCGCCAACTCCACTAAGGAGCGCGTAGCTAGTAACTGATGAGTAATGATATTTTGAGTAAGTTATGAAAGTTTTGCTTGCGAGCAGGGTCTGTAGACAATGGATGTAGAATTTCCTTGAAATTTGGCTTCTTTATGAATTGGGCATTCGTATCCCATTTTCCTCAGCTGTCAGAAAAATACAGATTTATCGACTTCAAACTTATTGGAGTTTGGCCTGATTACATCTGATTGCAGCCATTAGCCAATTAGTTCAAAATTTTAAAGAATGGTCATTGTTGCTGACAGCACGGCAATAGCTGCTTTTAATTTTTTTTTTGCCCACAGTCTGTGCAAGTTTGTGGCAAGATTAAATGAAGCATTTTGGGGCTATGCAGACACTTTGTCAATGCATTATATGTACTATTTAATCATACAGCTGAAATGTATTTAGAATTATACTAAGATCATTACCTACAGCAGTATGTTTGCATAACACCAAATCATGAAGTTTCATGTGGACCACCGAGATAGACAGTAAATCTGCTTCCAGACCTCTGCTCTTTCTACTGTTCAGTTGGCTGCCAGATGTGTGAAGGCAGCCTGGGTTGACCATTCTCCTTTGCTTGGTGTTTCCCTCAGTGTCATAATTGGGATCTTGCATGTGCTGCTGTGTGCCTGAGCTCTAATGTACTACATGACACCATGCTATTATGGAAAACATATTAACATTTCTTGAAGATCTTTTAACCTAGCTTTCTTTTCCAGAAGTACAAAACAACAGCAACAGCAGAAACACAGAAGTGCAAGCAAACAGACTGCTTCTGTGTCACACACTCCAAGGAAAGCCATAATTGATTCCTCAGTTACCAGTCAGAGCAGTATCCTCAGCTATGGGAGTGACACATCAATGATGTCCACAGTACTGGATGAGTCTTCAATTCGAGAAAAAACAGAAGTAGGCCACTTCTGGGGTAAGCAAGATGAAGTGCAAGCTTTCAAACTAGTTGTAAATATTAGCTTGTTCTGATTATTACTTTAACTTTTTACGATTTAGAAGTTTAAAGAACTGAATAACCTCAATTTAATTTGGACAACTTAATTTTTTTTCTGGAGACTATCTAGGGTTGAGTTAGAGACTGTAAGAAAAGAACGTTTGGAAACTATTCTGATCCACTTGCGACACTGCTTAATATTTTTTAGATTTATCTAACTTCATTTGAATTTTTCTGTCAGAAGATCCTGGGTTCCTTCCACAAATAGGCATTCTTCCTTTGAAAGATCATTAAAAGAAGACTTCACATATGGCTCACAAACTTTTCTTGAGGCCAACTGTAGTATCTCCTATTCCTTTAGCCAGAAGTTATTTTTCATGTTTCAGAAGCTACCTCTATACTATCTCAACCCCCATTAGTTGCTTTCTGCGCTTGTTTTTGCAACGCTGTAGTACTCTTAAAATAATGAATGCTTAACGCAACATTCAACACTTCACATGCTTTATTACTGCCTTGAAATAGAATTTCATGATATTGATGCACTTTGCCCTTTGTCCCTTGTGGGCAGTGCTTTTATACTTCATCTTATGGAATCTCTGCATCCAGCATTCCTGCAACATTTTTGAGTATTGTAGTGCTCCAGCAATCGGCTTGGGAATTGTCTAATGGTTGTAGTATGGGTATGCCAGGTGACAGACTGTTTTGAGAACTGATTTCCGTGAGCCTTGCTTATTTTTAAGCTTTTTTTGAATTGGAACTTGGTGTGTTGAAAATCCATTTCAGGACTGTAAGGAAGTTGTATTTTTGGCTTTATTGGCTGTAAATGATCACTGGCTTAGCAGATAGAATGTGTTTAAATTTTTTCTCTAAATACATTTATTCATTTTTACATTCTAGGTGAGCAAAGCTTCTTTCTAATCTGGGGAAAGTACTCCCTTTAGGTTTCATTTTAAGTATGAATTTGGTGTTTACCAAGGTCAGGGAGTGAGTTGGGATACTGGTCCAGGTGCATCAGAAATTAGCTAATGCATATGTAAAACAATGGAAATTTCTCAATCTTAACTGAAACACACACACACAAATGTGTGCGCCATAAAAGAATGAAAACAAAAAGCTCATATACTTTTACTACCAGGGAGTATCTCAGACATTAATATCAAACGAAACTCTTGATCCTGAGTGGTGATTGATGATGTTATCTTAAAACCACCAGCACGTTTTTGTTTTAGGAAACCACTTTAACCGCACAAAGGGAAGTGAGGGCAAAAGAATATAGCCTGAACACTGCTGAATAGTGCTTGGTGTGCTGTACAAATAAATGATTTCAGCAGACATGTGCTTCTAACACTAGTATATCGGAGTCTGCACGAAGAGACCTACATTTGAATCCATTCCAGAAAATTCTCACATTTTGAGGTGCAGGAGCTGCATAGACAACCGCAGAGGTGTATAGTGCTGCCTTTCCAAAGAGGAATACAAGTGGAGGGAGGGGGGGTTTGGAGGAAGAGATGGGGAAGTAATTTGAAACCCAACTCTGTTCTAGAGTGTGGGGACAATCCTTTTTTTTTATTGTCTGCTCCAAAATGTGGTCTAATGCACTTGAGGTCAAAATACTTTTGAGCATTATCAGAAAATTGAACTTGTATCATTGTGAATCAGTCAACAGCACTTCATTCAGTACTTACAAAAAAAGAGCATTTTAAGATTTGCATTTTATGTAGGTAAATGCATGTCCAGTGTAAAATTGAGTTATACAGACTAAGAAAGTCCCACGTTAGGTCCTTTGTCTATACTGAGTTAACAATGGGGTGCTACAACTGATTTCAACACATTTTGGGTGAAGGGTGTAAAATGAGCTATGATTTTGCCTGCTGGTAGCTATGTGCTTTGAGCTCTGCTGGAAGGTGTGTATGTGGATGGTGGGTGAGAACTGGTTAGGACTCAGCTATGATGCGCTATGGGTGAATAGCCTGCTGACACTCGCTGTCTGAGCTCACATTAAGGCAACTTGGGAAGAAGTATTGAAAGGTTGATGGTGCCCAGTGTAAACTCAGGAAATGATGGGAGAAAATGGTGGTGTGGGGTATAATTTGTCAGTCTACATGGCAATATCTACCCAAAGAACAGCTGACATCCGGATTTCCATTATTAACATGTTACTTGCGGAGGAGATTTATTCAGTGATTTGTTAGTTACTTGCTTAATGATGCAGTAAAAGAAAGAACGTGCATTTATATAGCGCCTTTCATGACCTCAGGAAGTCCCAAAGTGCTTCACAGCCATTGAAGTTCCATTTGAAGTGTAGTCACTGCTGTAATGTAGGTAGTTGCTTTTTAGTATTGATGGTTTTTATAGCTATTTGAATTGAATATTTTGTTCAGCATAAACCGACACCAAAACTTTCTAGTTGCGGTTAATACTAGTGAGACCTACTTTTGTTTCTAGTATTTGACCGTAAAAGTATCTGCGCTGAGGGGCATTTGTTTTGCTCGATTGCACTGAAGCTGAAGTTGCTCGAGATAATTTAGCTAATTACTGTTGAGCGATTTTAAAAAAATATATATTTGTTTTGCATGTTTTGGCAGGGCTAGATGACGAGGATGGCGATAGTAAAGGTAAAGAAATCTTCAGCTGTTAGTCTTATTTGACACGTTTTTTGAAGTACTGCATCTAATTTGTTTGGATAGTGATGGTGTCAAAAGTCTAATTTTCCTCTGTTCTTTGTCATTTAGGAGGAAATGCAACTTTAATCCAACTAAATGGGGACATAGTAACAGGTGAAATGCAGACAGCCATGTTTAATGGTTACACCTGTACTGACTGCAGCATTCTTTCTGAACGAAAAGATGTTCTGACTGCATATTGCGCCTCTCATGCAGCTGCCTCAACTGTGTACTCCAGGAGCAGAAACAAAAAAGACAAGTCAAGTAAGTGACTGGCAAATAGAAGGCTCCCTTTGTATCATGACTGGATAAATGAATGGCCTGGGTGACACTAAGCCACAAGGACCAGTGGCTGCAGAACCCCATGGTTATTGAGAGAATGGGGTGGGGGTGACAATCAGTTGGGGATCTCACTTCTACTCGCTATGTAGTGACTACTGTTCACACTTACTTATGGACGTCTGACGTGGATAGGTCTGGCTTGCCTGTGATTATCACTACCTCACACGTGGTAAAATAGACTGTTGACACTTAGTCAAGACTCGTACATGAATGCTTACGTGAGTGAGGTGCTAACCACAGACTCAGTGGTCATTCTTCATCTGTATCATGAGCATGAGTCGGTGCTTTCATTGGTGATAAAAAGGGGGACAATATGTGAAAGTGAAATCTCAGTGGGGGAGTTAATATTTTTTGCACAAGGTGATTTTTACAGATGTGCCATCCAGGGGAGATGACAATCTGAAGCATGTGTCTACCTGGAGGGAGGGGGAAATCGTAAGTTCAATTACCCTAAGCTGTGCGCACTTGTCTTTTGTTGGACACATGGCACTGTCAAAGGCCTAGGAACAGGTTTCCTTGGTCAAAGAATTGTGCTTTGCATGAGCAGGGAGAAGGTGAAATTGAAGGAAGGGAATAAACTCATTCCTGGTTTTATTTAGGTTCAGCAATAAAACATGTACAATTTATTTCTTTGTGGACCTAGTGAGCCAGACGTAGCGGTTTATATAAAAGTCTAGATGCTGCATCTCATCACTTACACTGAATCATTGCTTTGAAAATGCAATGTAACCTAAAATACCTGAATTTTAAATGTTTAGAATCCTGGACTTGTGCTGATTAAATTTAGTTTACAAGCTTGTTGGCTGTTACTGTAATGCAGGAGGCAATCCTTAATTTTGTTTTTTTACCACTTGGGAGGAGCGAGCTTGATTGAACAGTAATCAATCTGCAGTTCAATAAAACCAAAGTAAGCAAATTCATGAAAAGCATTGATTTGTAGACTGTTGGATTAGTTGACATGAGAAACTATACCTGAGCATAGACTATACTGTAAAACTCTTGATTTTGTGAGATTAAAATTTTGTTACTGAAATAATTAGATTTTTTTTGGTTAATGCTAATAAGTTTTAATGGCTTGTATTCATTTTTATTGCAATTTAATTTTCATGGATTAAATCCCTCCAAAAACACCTGATTTTTACAATAGGATCAGTTCCTGGATGTAATGTACCACCAGTCCCACATAAGTGTCATGAATGTAATGATGCCCAGGGACTTTTAAAATCGGTTGCATCTGATTTTTTTTTTATGTTTAGGAGGAGTTCAGTTATTCATGAGCCATACACTTCAATTGGCAAAGTATTCTGTATCAACTGCAGCCGCATGGTTTTTACAACTTTATCAAACAATTTTGTTGAAGACTGGCTTTTGCTCCAAAGGTACCTAACTGTGGGGTGGGGTGGGGGGTGAAACATATGCTTTTGCATGTTCTTAAGTCTGCTTGTTGCTACCTAGATGACCCGATTACTTTTTTTTGTATTCCCCTGTTGTAGAAAGTTTTGCCACTTTATTCTTAATTCTCATTGTAAGCTGCTGGTTGTGGTCTCTTCAGGTGCTTCTCCTAAAATGCATGCATGAAACATTTAGAATTTTTCAAATCATTGTGTTGGAATGTGAACAGCATGGAATTTCTTTTTTCACAACAATAGGGGTGTCTGTCTTGTGCTGTTGCCTGTAGTTCACTCTCGCTTGTTTGAATTTAAGCAGCATATCACTATTTACACTTTGTTTTGGAGAGCTGACCAAAACCAGCTTGTAGTTGAGCTGCAAATGGGTTTCTAAAATTTTAAATAGCCTGTATCTTTAGCTTTGTGCTCGTTTATTTAGGTGAACTCATAATAGCTAGCTCATTTGCATGCATGAGCAGCGTAGTCCTGGCTACATGCAAATGCAGTGACTTCACTACTCATTGGTTTGACGGTCAAGATTTTTCTCTACAGAATATTTTTCCCATCTCAGAGACAGACAGCTAAGGATCAGTTTCTGTGTTGCAGCCCATTCAAGTTACTGTGGAAGAATGAATGTAAAAGAGTTGATTACTGGGGATGGACACCTGAATATAAATGGGGAATCTTTGTGTAAGTATTTTGGTTTGCTACCTGCTGTCGCTGCATCGTTCCACAGTTTCTTGTGGGGCAAAATACACTTGGCCACAAATTGGGTTCACTTTGTTCACTGCACTAATGTATTGTACTGCCACAACCAACAGGTGATGACTGTAAGGGGATGAAACACGATACATATAAATCCACTGAGGTGGGGTCCACAAAGTACACGAAGTTTACACAAGTCACACGGACTACCTGGCTGGTTTTTGCTTATGCAGGTTGATTTTTAGACTTCTATTTTGTCCTTACATTTTGTCAATGTAACTTTTTGAAAAATGGTAATACTTGTTGATATTACATCATGTTTGGGATATTTGATGCATTAACTTTTGTGCAGTATATTTAGTAAAATTGAAATTTACACCAAAAAAAGATTGCCTGAACATGCGATGTTGATATCTTGCAGATTGATCTGTTTTGTATTTGTAGGCTCTTTGTTGCTGCAAGTGATGCAGGCTGCTGGTGCTGTTGCCTGGTTTGTATCCAGGAAGGTCTTGTCTATTCTGTGGTTGGCCATTGTATCTCCAGGTTATTTAATTTTTATTTTTCATTTTTGTTCTGCATCTGTTCCACCTATTCATTTTTGCACGCCTGGTCCTCTAGAGATGGTGTTTATTGTGCATATATATTAAGTGGTAGAGCATTGCAAGCTTTGATTTCACCCAAATCTTCTGCATATATTGATGGCTTCAGTAGTACTGACCCCTGGCTTAATTTTCTGCAATCTAGTGTACTTGCACTCTTGATTCATGCATTTGTTCCTATTTTCTCAGATTATAGCTGGGCTGGTTCACACAGCATCTTTGTTGCAGGATTTGCACATACATAGGAATGCTTCCCAGGGTGCGCACCTGATTACTTAATCATATATCATTGTTTCGCATTTTTTTTTTAGGAAAAGCAGCTTCTGGAGCTTTCTGGTGGCTTGGGACTGGATGGTACCAGTTGATTACTTTAATATCCCTTCTTGATGTGTTTTTGCTCACCAGGTATGTTGAGCTGATGTGCATCAGCACATGATTTCAATTTGTTTGGCAATGGAAGGAGAGTGTTAATGCTTATAATTTATTATAGATTTTAGAACTCTTTGGATGTAATCCAGTTTGGGGATTATTGCTTGTCTTTACATCCAGGTGTCTTCCCAGATTGCTCAGATGGTTGTTCTTGTTGATCCCATTTCTTCTTTTATTTGGTAAGCGAACACCTACAAGTTTGATGAGCTGTAGTACTGATAGTAAGTGTAATGTGATGCCAAAAGTTTGAACATGCTGGAGCACGGTGAAGAAACCATATACCTGTTTGCTGGATTAACAAACTGTCAAAGCAACATTGTACATGAAAGCTGATTTGTGATTTGGAGAGACTTGAAAGCATTCCTCTCGTGTGTAATATTTTCGGGTCACCGTTGCCTGCTGAGAGACGAACTGCAGATACCCAAGTACGCCACTCTCATTCCCTCTGTCCAAGCTAAAGTATACACCAACCTAAATGAGCTATCTGCTGAAATCATTATTGAGGCAGCCATATACATCAATGAATATGCTGCCCCAACTCTCTCTTCCAAATGCCAGCTATCTGTGTGAAGGCCCCAGAACTGCTTGCTGTCAGCAGATTTAGAATGTGGCATAAGGAAGACATGGCCAGGCCTCCAAGTGGGGTAAACCTTGGACCTGTCCTGGTACCTCCCAAATTAAGATCCAGTGGCACTCCGAAAACTCCCAACGTGAGCCAACCCCTTAACAGCAGCACCCACCTCCTCCATCCCAAAGAGACCCATAAGCAGATATATGCCCTGGTATGCCATGCTCGTGTTTGACTCGATAGAGTCCACAGAAGGCCTGAAAGTGGACATGAGGTAAAACAGGAATATGTTGTTTGTTCATGTACCACTGGAACAGCATCTCAAACTGATTGCATCCCATGACCAGAAAGGAGCTGTCTAGAGTGTCCCTGCCCGGTTAGCCCCTCCTCTTCCAGGTTACCAAAACATCCTGATTGTGAAGTATATAACACTGCTAGTGTATGCAACTATACCAACAGACTCACTTTATCAATATTTGTTCATGCAAATATCATGCAAGCAAACTGTACGATGGCATCGGTATGTATTTAGTATAAAGTTCTCAATTTTTGTTTTAAAAAGAAGCAAATTTAGGCAAATAAAATACATGATATAAATGGATAGAGACCAAGCACAAAATTCAAACCAAAACAGAACTGAGTACATGGAGGGGGGGCGCGGGAGGGAGGGGTAGGTAGGTAATGTGGTCTTTGTGGGTCAACTAAGTCAGAAGTAAAGTCTGCTTACGGGTTGAAAAACTAGAACTTTGATCTTCGCACTTCTATTTAAATAATAACCTCTAACCCTACATGTACATTCCTTTCCATTGCCTTTATTTAATTTGCAAAGCAATGTTTAAATATATTGAATTATAATTGACAAATGAACCATTTGGATACCAATGTCCTGAAAGGAAAATACCTTTTTATTACGGGGTCTTGAAGCATCTGAAAACTGTTAGCCAGACTCCCAAATGGTTTTTTTTAATCGATTCTCTTATGTCCTCCCATATCACAACTTGCATTTATATAGTGCCTTTAACATAGGTAAGCATAGATGTCATTATCAGTGTGAAGAAAGGTATGACTGCATATATCCCATTAAATATACCAGTTGAAGCGGCTACTTTTATAGGTAGAACTGTCATTTAGTGGGTTGTATAAAAATGTGTTCTGTAGATAACCTGGTAATTCACTGAAGAAAGATAGGAAAAATATTTCCGTTAAACTCCTGTTAAGTACTTAATGACTAAACTGTATTTTTAAACATCTCTTAAAAGTATAAGATTTAAAATATGCAGCCTAGATGTGTCAGAATTTGTCCTGATTTGTTGCAGTGTATTTTTTTTTTAAATTAGTGATTTATAAAAGGGCCAGCAGAACATGTGAAATCAGCAAGCAGAAAAACTTGACTGTTTAATGCATTTAGCAGTCCTAAAGATCTAGACAGAAACTACAGCTTTCCCAATTTCTATGTGTAGCAAATCCTCACTTATCAAATTTATTGCGAATAAGCTGATCGTAGTATTAAATGTCATGATTTTTCCATAAAAGTAACCCTTTTTCTTTTTTCAGTTGGTCTATGGTACTTTGGTCTGGCAGGCTTGTGGTCATTGTTGCCAGTCTTTAATGGGACAGCAGTACCGACAACGCAGCGCTCAAAAGAAATTGTACCAACTATCCAGACAAATGAGGCGATTCCTGGTTCTCTGCCACTTCCACTGGTAATGCTTCCAGCATAAATATCTTTGCACAGTATTCATTGAGGCCTAAAGTGCAGCTTTGTCACTGTACAACTATTTGTTTCAGAATACTGGGCACTCGTTTGATTGGAGTCGTGTGGTGGAGTTAGAAAAGCAGATTGCTGTACTAAATGACCGATGTGTTCAGAGTTCCCACACTTCAGATGATCGTTACAGTCAGCTTGCTAGTTTGTTACAGAAACTACAAGAGCAGATCGGGGAGATGAGCGATAAAGAACAAATCTTGGTCCTTATCAGAAACTCGATCAGCCAGCACTCAAATGTGCTGCGGGAAGAAATGAAGCAGGAAAGAACTGATCTTTCACAGGTAAGATGCTAGAGTCAAAAATTCTGATGAGGGAAAGCAAAAGCTGAGGTGACAAAATACATCTTCAGCTGCGCAGACGTTGGGCACGTCGCCAGTGTGCAGTAGTTTTGGAATACTGGCTTTTCATTTCTGTGGTAGATTTTAATGTGCTAAACATTTTAGTTTTTTTTATTTGTTCATGGGATGTGGGCGTCGCTGGCGAGGCCGGCATTTATTTGCCAATCCCTAATTGCCCTTGAGAAGGTGGTGGTGAGCCACCTTCTTGAACCGCTGCAGTCCTTGTAGTGAAGGTTCTCCCACAGTGCTGTTAGGAAGGGAGTTCCAGGATTTTGACCCAGCGACGATGAAGGAACGGCGATATATTTCCAAGTCGAGATAGTTTGTGACTTGGAGGGGAACGTGCAGGTGGTGTTGTTCCCATGTGCCTGTTGCTCTTGACCTTCTAGGTGGTAGAGGTCGCGGGTTTGGGAGGGGCTGTCGAAGAAGCCTTGGCGAGTTGCTGCAGTGCATCCTGTGGATGGTACATACTGCAGCCACTGGCGCTGGTGGTGAAGGGAGTGAATGTTTAGGGTGGTGGATGGGGTGCCAATCAAACGGGCTGCTTTGTCCTGGATGGTGTTGAGCTTGTGTTGTAGGAGCTGCACTCATCCAGGCAAGTGGAGAGTATTCCATCACACTCCTGACTTGTGCCTTGCAGATGGTGGAAAGGCTTTGGGGAGTCGAGGTGAGTCACTTGCCGCAGAATACCCAGCCTCTGACCTGCTCTTGAAGCCACAGTATTTATAAGGCTAGTCGAGTTAAGTTTCTGGTCAATGGTGACCCCCAGGGTATTGATGGTGGGGGATTCGGCGATGGTAATGCCGTTGAATGTCATGGGGAGGTGGTTAGACTCTGTCTTGCTGGAGATGGTCATTGCCTGGCACTTATCTGGTGCGAATGTTACTTGCCACTTATGAGCGCAAGCCTGGATGTTGTCCAGGTCTTGCTGCATGCGGGCTCGGACTGCTTCATTATCTGAAGGGTTGCGAATGGAACTGAACACTGTGCAATCATCAGCGAACATCCCCATTTTTGACCCGATGATGGAAGGAAGATCATTGATGAAGCAGCTGAAGATGGTTGGGCCTAGGACACTGCCTTGAGGAACTACTGCAGCAATGTCCTGGGGCTGAGATGATTGGCCACCAACAACCACTACCATCTTCCTTTGTGCTAGGTATGACTCCAGCCACTGGAGAGTTTTCCCCCTGATTCCCATTGACTTCAATTTTACTAGGGCTCCTTGGTGCCACACTCGGTCAAATGCTGCCTTGATGTCAAGGGCAGTCACTCTCACCTCACCTCTGGAATTCAGCTCTTTTATCCATGTTTGGACCAAGGCTGTAATGAGGTCTGGAGCCGAGTGGTCCTGGCGGAATCCAAACTGAGCATCAGTGAGCAGGTTATTGGTGAGTAAGTGCCGCTTGATAGCACTGTCGACGACCCCTTCCATCACTTTGCTGATGATTGAGAGTAGACTGATGGGGTGGTAATTGGCCGGATTGGATTTGTCCTGCTTTTTGTGGACAGGACATACCTGGGCAATTTTCCACATTGTCGGGTAGATGCCGGTGTTGTAGCTGTACTGGAACAGCTTCGCTAGAGGCGCGGCTAGTTCTAGGGCACAAGCCTTCAGCACTACAGCCGGGATGTTGTCGGGGCCTGTAGCCTTTGTTGTACTCAGCCATTTCTTGATGTCACGTGGAGTGAATCGAATTGGCTGAAGACTGGCTTCCGTGATGGTGGGGATATCGGGAGGAGGCCGAGATGGATTATCCACTCAGCACTTCTGGCTGAAGATGGTTGCAAACGCTTCAGCCTTGTCTTTTGCACTCGTGTGCTGGACTCCGCCATCATTGAGAATTGGGGATGTTTACAGAGCCTCCTCCTCCCGTTAGTTGTTTAATTGTCCACCACCATTCACGACTGGATGTGGCAGGACTGCAGAGCTTTGATCTGATCCGTTGATTGTGGAATCGCTTAGCTCTGTCTATAGCATGTTGCTTCCGCTGTTTAGCATGCATGTAGTCCTGAGTTGTAGCTTCACCAGGTTGGCACCACATTTTTAGGTACGCCTGGTGCTGCTCCTGGCATGCTGTTCTACACTTCTCATAGTTATTGTTTGAGTTGGCAACATGCCTGCAACAAGCTTTAGTGCTGTATGTTCTAATTGTAACTCTTCCTACAGGACCTCAACTATGGATTTATGGATCTGTCTCTGGTAGCAGTTTTCTCCTACTGCCATGTTTCAACATGTAAAACTTGAATTGAACCAATTACCGTATGGGTTATTTTTAGCTGCAGCTTTGATTTTAACTGCTTTGCATGCTTCAGTGTGCACCTGGACTTGAGGTTCAGTGATTGAGCTAATTTGTTATTTTACGGGGCGGTCTTTTATTTTTGCATTGTTGAACAGTCATATACGTCACTATTCACGCTTAGTGTCACCTTGCAGGTTTGAGTACTAAGTGCAGCTACCTCACTTGCTCTTATAACTCTTGGGAGGGCAGCTCTGCATTTGAGGTGTTTATACATGCATGCACGTTTTGTATCTCTTTAGAAACCTTTCAGTGGTGGTGAGTTGTGGGTTTTGAGTGGTGGAGAAAACATTATTAACAGGTGGCAGTCTGGCAGTCCAGTGATTAATATTATATTCAGATGACCCTGTTAAATAAGAACAAAAACAGAGCATTTTGGAAATACACTCAATTGTTTGTCACGGCTATGGGTAGAGACAACAAGGGGATTCTTTAGTTAGCAACGGTGGAGGTGCATTCAAAGTAATTCCAACATTGAAGCCCGGCAGCTCTGGAAATGTCAAAACTAATTTCCATAAATGTTGCTACTACCCCCAGGGACCACACCAAAGCTTTGACATATTGAAATACTCAAAACTTTGCAATCGGGACTGTACTCGCTGCCAGAGCCAAAACACACATGATTTGTTGAGGCCTATTTTAGCTACCAAGGCACCAAAAACTTCAAAAGATGCATTTGTCACTGTAGTGTTTAATGAAGGTCACTCAATATGGTCACAGTGCAAATGGACTCCATAGCAGCTGTTTTGGCATTTGCCCATGACTTGACTATAGCTCAGTTCAAATTGCCTTTTACTATCTGCTAGCTCAGAACCTGAAGATAGATGTTTAACAACCCAACATGGGCTACTTAAACATTTTCACCAATGAAACAAACTACCACCTAGATTTATGCAGATATTAAATCCAAGTGCAATGATACTTAAACAGTGATGATCTCTGTTTGATCGCAGAGGGATGTGGTGATGCAGAGAAGCTTGCCTGCCTTTTGTAGTTTCTCCGACCATTTTCTCCCCCGCCCCACAACTAAAGCAGTGCCCTCTTGCCATATACGGGTAAACAAATCAAGCTTGGCCAGCTGGTAATTTGCTTAAGTTTGGCAATGGAAGAATAAAACCTTCCATTCTGGTTCATTTTGCATTAATAAGTAATACCCAAATATCTTAGCTGTGTGTATGTGCTGCCCATTTATCAAACAAACAGATATATGTGTGACTGACCACAAGATCACAAGATTGGCTTGGGTGAAGAGCGACTTGGACCTGCTTGATGTCATTCCTTCAGGTTACCCAACCCTACCATCTTTCCTCTACAGCTGTGATAACTTATTGTGCTGTTTGCATTTGTAGTCATGAGATTAACAGTTGAGTTTTTCTCTCCCAGAGAATTTTTGCGGAACTTCTGGCAAAGCTGCTTCAGCCATTAAAATTGTTGTTTTACAGTGTATGATGCCAATTCCTTATGTTGCCACACCTTCCACAGAGGTTGAAAAGTTTTGGGAATACTTTGTTTACGTATGTTTATCTACACCTACAGCTGACATTTAAGTGCTTTAGAAAGACAAATTTTGAAAATATTTCTTTTCCTTCCCTCACTAGAACCAGTTTATGGCATTACATCAGAAGCACGAGTTACAAATTGCTGAACTGGAGTTTCTGCTTCAAAGTTTGTCAAACAGATCAGAGGTACCGTAATACTTTAATTATGCATCTGTCGTATTAATATTAGATGCAACTGACAATTGTAGAATATTTTGTTACTTAATATTGGAAAGACTCTAGTAGATGTTGGTGCATAGAATTATTACAATAATGTGAAAATGCAGAAAAAGAACAGAAGCTGTGATATTACTGTGTCTGAGCCAGCCAACAAAAAAAAAACCTGAAAATGTGTGGCAAGATAAGTAGAAAATCTCAAATTGAAGATGTTATTAAATCACTTAAGCTGCACTCTGGTGGTTCATGTCAACCCCTTTGTTAATGCAGTGCAGGTTCTGCAAAATAGTTGATGCAAAGATATATGCCAGTTTTATTAACTTTGCTAATTTTCAGCTCTCCTGTTGACTAGATGTGTATTTACCCACTGAGCTAACTGTTATTGACCGGGCAGGTATTGGGTTCAATCCAGAGTTTGATCTCAGTACAAGGGTGACTGTAAAACGTAAAAAAATCAGCCGGATTTCCCATTTGTGATGGCTGGAAAGTCCTGTGGACATCTGTTCACGAGTGGGTCAGGCTTAGCTCTGATGCATCTATGGTCAATTCGCCTATGCTTACGTCTGAATGACCACTTGGGCAAGGTGCAGTTGGTATGGAGCAGTACCCCATCGTGAGTTACTGTCTTGAGGAAAGGATCAAAATTGGAGAAATCTCATTTTCTTTGGACTCGTATCTATCTGATTTATGTGATTAATCTTGTAATTAGCTATAGTTTTGGTACTGCAGTGGGTGATCCTTACTCATTTAGGTGAATGAAGGTTTCACTGTTGAGCGAGAAATTAAGTTGATTGTAGTGAATGAAATACAAATTAATGGCACTGCATCACACTATCTTCGAATAGCAGGGCACACATTTGCAGTAAGGGCACATTTCCCTGCAAGAGTTGGGAAAACTCATGCATTAGATACCTATATCTGCTTTTAGGCACTGCCTAGAGGCCAGCACAGGAGTCACGTAATAAAAAGGGGCTGTGCATGCCCATTAATGACATTACTTGGTGCACTGCTTGTTGTATACAGTGACGGTTGTTATGACAGAAGAGATTGACTTGTTTAATTATGCAGCAGCACTGAAGAAAGATTCTGACTATTGAAATGAAGCGTTTACAATGATTTTCAAAAACAGCATTCATTGAGAAATTGGGAGCAGCATAGGTTCGTTTTGAAACTGGAGGATGGATGTTTGACTGAGAAGTTAGCTGACATTGAAAATCCAAATGCTTTGTTAAAGTCAACTTTATTTTCACCATTTACAGTGCAGAAATGGGGTGCATGTTCTATTGGATGCAGTTTGGAGAAAACTATTCTGTACTTGTATTACTGAGAGTCAACCCAGTCTGGGCAACTTCATCCTGTCAAAACACTCTGTCCTGAGGTTTGGGAAAAAGAAAAGAGACTCAAAAAAAAAAAAAAAGAAATCCCCATTTTTCAAATGGTGCCCACTGACATGATCTTGGCTGGGCCTGTTGATGAATATAGAGAAGATGCAAATGTGTAAAGTTCATATCTAAAAGGCATGCTATTTGCAAAAACCAATGCTGATACCAGTGCGAAAATTGTGGTTAATTGTACTTTTGATCAAGGCACTACACTAGAGCTGAGAGAAATCGCTGGCGTTCTGTTACCAGTAACAAAGCCACATGTAGGGTATAATTATCTTGTATAATTTCCTGCAGTGTGATGCTTTAACTATTTGAGCATTGAGACTTTATATCTTTCAAAATACACACCTGTTCACACTCAATCTCTGAGCAACAACTGTAAAATTGTTTTCCTGTTCTGGAAATGTTTCATGAAATCAACTATATATGATGCTTTGGTGCAGAGATACCAATGCAATTGTGACCGTTAAACGCCAAATTCTTAAGTTATCAAACAAACAAAGGAACGCCGAGTGCAGATACATTATGTATTGATTTACTCTTCGGTTTTCTTTCCATGTATTTAAAAGTCATTGCTGGAAATACTTTTTACTCATTTAAAGGAATTTTCTTCATAAAAATAATTTTATTGCAAAAGTAGTAAAGTTGTGTTGTGCACAATGCATCGTACTGTATACTCTTGGAAACGAATATGTGATTAATATTACAAAGATGTTTTTGACAGTGTCTCTGTAAACTTTATGACCCCAACATATTTACAGTGTGGAATGGTTTCACCCAATAAGAGGGAGAAAGTAATGACTTTGAAAAAGGCCATTAACCCCATGCCTTCCCATTGCCTCCTCGCACTAATGTGATTTTTAAACACCATTTGCTGGAACTGTGGCTCCTCCACTAAACCTGGGGTGTGGGGCAGGGAGGGACATTTAAATGAAGTGCATGGTTTAGTTGCTGTGCCTGCTGCTGGCTCATCTTTAAACATGTCAAAGGTGGTTCTTGTTCTCTTTTCTCCCTCTCTTCTCTCTTTTTCTCTCCCTTCCCCCTCCCCAAACAAATTTGAGTAATTATTCTACCAAATCCTTCGTATTCCAATGACTCCGTTTTGACATAATCTGATGTGTCTGGTGACACCTTATTTGCTCAGTAATTGCTGGCTTCCAATGTTGCTGAAGCATTGCCGACCTGGAGTTTTATTGTTATGCATGATGGAAAAGCTTGTGTGTCTGGCTCGCCATCTGCTGTGACCATAATTTAAATAACTTGCATCAGATTTCAGTGGATAATAAAGGGACGGTGAAAAAGAAAATTGTAATTATTCAGACCATTGCAGCAGGTTAGTGGTAAGGTGCTGGTTTGTAACCATGATTCCCTGAACATCAGGCAGTTTCCCCAACCATTTCATGGGCATAGTGAACTGCAGCTAGAATCGGCAGCTGTGCTTCTGTAATTCTCCAGGTGGAAAAGTGAACTTGGCAGAGTGTCATTGAGAAGCTTGTATCTCACAGCCACATAAAAGTGCCTAAAGAATTTGTAAATGAAGCCATCCTGGTGCATTCATGGAAGGGCTGATTGGATATGTGCCTAGCCTGACTACCAAACAGCAGTGTGCAGCTTTGTGGAGTTCTTGGGAAGGGATTTCTTTTTTGTTTTTTGAACATTATCATGCATGTGCAATGTTGGCCATCGTTTGGTGTGGATAGAACATGTTTTTATATAGAACCATAGAATCGTACAGCACAGAAGGAGGCCATTTGGCGCATCGTGTCTGTGCCAGCTCTTAGAGCTATCCAATTAGTCCCACTCCCCTCCTGTTTTCCCCATAGCCCTGCAATTTTCTCCCCTTTAAGTATTTATCCAATTCCCTGTGGAAAGGGTTACTATTGAATCTGTTACTGCGATCACCATTTCACACAGTGCATTCCAGATCATCATAACTCACCATGTTTATATAAAAAAAATTCTCATCTCTGGTTCTTTTGCCAATTATCTTAAATCTGTGTTCCCTGGTTACCAACCTTTCTGCCAGTGGAAACAGTTTCTCATTTTCTCTCATCAAAACCCTTCATGATTTTGAACGCCACTATTAAATCTCCCTTTAACCTTCTCTGCTCTAAGGGGAACAAACCCAGCTTCTCTCGTCTCTCCACGTAACTGAAGTCCCTCATCCCTGTAGCATTCTAGTAAATCTCCTCTGTAAAAGCCTCAAATCCTAGTCCTCTGAATTTTATTATGTCCCAGTACAATGGACAAATTGGACTTTACTCAGAAGGTAAACTGGAATTGGCTATATTTTTGACACTTGATGGTCCATTAAGAACATTCTTTATGATTGAAAGCAGTTTCTTTACACGGAATTAATCTTTATTTTCCTTTTTAAAACCTACAGGAAGTTTACAAAGAGGTGGAAACTGCAAAATCCAGCACTGTGAGGTATGATGCACCACATTGCTCTTATCAAGTGTGCTGTGATTTCTCATTAGATACTACTTCCAGTTTTCTTATTTTTCTTTTTCAAGCAATGAGAATGGGGAACAGTACCAACACCTTGTGTCTGAACTTAAGAGACTGGATGTAGAATTATCCACAGTCAAGTCAGAACTGTCAAATATGCAAGAGTTAAAGGCATCCTGTGCAAAGATAAATGGAATACAAGGAAGTGTAAGCATGAAATTTTCTGTCTTATTGCAAAAATGTTTGAATATTTTTGTATTGCACTCCAAAGCTGCTGCTCACTATTGGATAAGCACTTTTTTTATTGATAGTGACCGTAAGCGCAATCACCCCAGCAAAATCTACACAGTTTCTGTACATACAATTATCATGTGTTGTCCTGGTTTTCCAGGTAGATAGTCAGGTCAGGGAATTGGTCAACTTGCTGGTTTTTGGAAACAAACAAGAAACTTCACCCGAGTCATTCAGGGAATGGCTGTCCTCGCAGTTTGCAAGCCAAACCGAACTCCAGGTCCTCTTGAAAAATTTGGAAATGAAAATCCTGAAAAATCTCACGCAACATTGGATTGAAACAAAAAAACTGCCAGATGCACAGGTAGCTGCATGTGCGGTTACTAATGCCGGGATAAGTGGCATTTCGGAGGAGGTGAGTACAGTTATGTGTGTGTGTGTGTGTGTGAGATATTTTTATTTATATTATATTTCTCATTATGTACAGAGACTAGGCACTCCCCAGTCCATGTTGAAAGATGTTTTCTTCCACACTCTGTCTCTCCTCCTCCCCGCCCCCAAGTATTGAGACGCTATCAAAGTCTGGAGAAATTAATGATTTCTTGGGAAGCATTAAAAGGTCGTGTGTAATGCCTGACCCTTCAACTCCCCCCCCCCCCCCACCACCACACACACATCTGTTGCCAAAACTGCTTTCTTTCACTTCCAAGACACTAGCTGTGTTTCTCCTGCCAAAACTCCACTCCTTTGTTACTCGGGGGCTTGATTTTTCTCCAACGCTCTTCTTGCTGGCCTCCCCTGCGCAAACTCAATGATCCAAAACACTGTGGCCTATATCTTCACTCGTGTCCCCATCACCTCTGTCCCTTCCAAGTAGCAATGGCTCTCAATGTCCAAACAAATTGACCTCAAGATCCTCATCTTCACCTTCAAATCCTTCCATAGCCTTGCCCCCATCTGTGATCACCAGCTGTATGTCCCTCCACTCTGACACTGACCTACTCCTTGATCCCCACTCCCTTCACTCCACTGTCTGTGGTCACTCCTTCAGCCACTATGCCCCTGCCCTTTGGAATTTCTTCCAGCACCTTTGCCGTATCAGAATTTCACCTCAGCTGATGGAGTTTTGTATTAAGCTTTTTTTTAAAAAATCAAGCGTTCTGCAAATCTTGCATCCTTAAAACACTGACTTCCCAATTTTTGACGTTACTGCCATATGAGAGTTTTTTGTTAGACACTGGGTTTATATTTAAGATATTAACATTGTGGATTGTGTGTGTAATTGCTAACAAAACTCTCAGTGTTGCTTAGTGTACACTAAGCCATCATTGAATCTTGTGTTGAAGATATTGCTCTAAAATGTGCTTGTGATAGAACAAGTTGTTTAGAAAGGTTAATAAGGCCATAAAAAAGTCAAGCACAGGTTCATTTCTGGAGGGTTAAAATTGAAAAGCAGAGCAGTTATATTAAACTTGTCTAGAACCTTGGTTAGACCATACTTGGAGCACTGTGCACAGTTCTGGTCTCCATATTATAGAATGGAAATAGATGCATTGGAGAGGGTGCAAAAAAGATTCACAAGGATGATACAAGAACGGAGAGGATATCCTTATCAAGAAAGGCTGAATAGGCTGGGACTTTTCTCTCTAGAAAAGAAAAGGCTCTGAGGGGTGACCTGATAGAGGCCTTTAAGATAATGAAAGGGTTTGATAGGGTAGACGTAGAGAAGATGTTTCCACTTGTGGGGGAGTCCAAAACTAGAGGTCATAAATATAAAGTAGTTGCCAATAAATCCAATAGGGAATTCAGGAGAATCTTCTTTACCCAAAGCGTGGTAATAATGTGGAACTCGCTACCACATGGAGTAGTTGAGGCAAATGGCATAGATGCATTTAAGGGGAAGCTAGATAAGCACTTGAGGGAGAAAGGAATAGAACTGTATGCTGATAGGGTTAGATAAAGTAGGGAGGGAGGAGGCTCGTGTGGAGCATAAATGCCGGCGTGGACCAGTTGGGCCGAATGGCCTGTTTCTGTGATGTAGTTTTGATGTAACGCGATGTAATTTGTATTCATGTAGTTTACATTGACATTTGTGTGCATGTCCTTGTGTACTTGGAACATTTTGACTGCTTCTGGGAATATTTCCCTCCAGCACTTTTCAGGTTTTTTGGGGGGGTTGGTGGAGGGGGGGGGGGGGGGAAGGAGTAGATGCGTTTGTGTATAGTTTTGATTACTTTGACTTTGTTAGAAACTTTCATTAACATATTTGGTGAAAAAAAAATCTGTGTAGCTTCATAATGTTATAAAATTTGCCAGTTTTTCAGGATACAAGTTACTTGTTTTTCTTTTCTTTCCTGGATTACTTGCTGTCCAGCAAGTGCATATCATAGTGAGCAATGCTTTGAAACTGTACAGTGAAGATAAGACTGGAATGGTGGATTTTGCTTTGGAATCTGGAGGTAAGTAGCTGTAGTTTTTCTTTGGAGAAATATGAAAATGGCTAAGTTCATACAGACAAAAATATATATTGAAGCGCTTGATACTGACTTCTTTGTCAGACAGCAAGGATGGGACCTATGAAGGGTCAGGCTTTGGTTCATTGAGGAATGTACTATCTGTGATGCAAAATGGTGTTTAGTTTGTGTATTTTTCTCTAATGCTAATGAATTTTGGGTCTATACTAGAAAACACTGTATTGCGTTTTATAGACACTTGCGTTCTTGCGGAACAATGTGCTAAAGGTTCCTGTAAATAAACCTTGATATGATCTGGATGCTATCTACCTCTTTCGTAATCTGCCTTTGCGGAGGTGTGTATTCCAGGAATGCAGTAATCTGTTTACTGGATTTAACACAGGAGGAGTCGGAGTCGGCTGTTCAGCCATTCAATTAGATTATGATTGATCTGTATCGTAACTCCATTTACCTGCCTTGGTTCCATATCCCTTAAAAACCACGCCATCAAAAATCTATCAATCTGAATTTTGGAATTTTCAATTGACCCCCAGCCTCAACAGATTTTTGGGGGAGAGTTCCAGATTTCCACTCCCCATTGTGTGAAGCAGTGCTTCCTGACATCACCCCTGAATGGCCTAGCTCTAATTTTAAGCTTATGCCTCCTTATTCTGGACTCCTCCATCAACATAGTCTCGATATGCTACTAAACACTATGTTAAACATGGACCAGCGTTTTTACAGACTTGGGCAACTACTTATTTATTTGTAATTTATTAAATAGTGATCACGCAAAGAAATTCTTCAATTATTGAACTACAAACTATCTGAACTTGCATATGAGAAGGTCTGACTGATCTATTACTCTCCATAACAACGTAATGGTTTCTGGATGCTGAATCAAATTGTGTATCTGAATGGCAAATTCTGTATGCCTTGTCTCTGACCTTGTGCCTAAGCAGTAAATTGCACAGTTACAGAAGGTATCAAGACAAGGAGTTGCTTTCACCTGGTTACACACCAGAATTTTTGATATGTGTAATAATAAAATCTCACTTTTCTGGGAAATCTCAACCTCCACCTTTCCAGGTCAGACAGACAATACTTACAACTTAAATTCGGTTATAGATTATAGTGACATATAGAACTGAACATTTCTCTCTTCAGAAATCCATACAAATCACATTTTCCAGACTTGCACACACTTTATACATATTTATGATGAGGGAGATGGTGAATCAGTATGCAAAGGCTCAAAATGGCATAGCTGTGACCAATTTGCATGATTGTCACCTACAAAATCTTCACAAAGTGTGGACCATTTCTTTCTGATCAAAGGTTCTGTACTGTTAGTTCCTGTCATGAAACAACCCTGTTTGAGCAATTTTTGTCAAGCTATAATTGAAAATTAAACCAGTAAATCCACACATTTGTGATGGACTCCTTGGGTAAGGCTTGCTGTGCATATGTAGTGATTTGAAACAGGCAAAAGATTAAATTGCTTTCTTTGGTTTGAGTTTTTAAATTATTTAAGAGTAACTTTTCTGGAAAGATGACCTCTTGGCAAAAGGAAGTGATGCATCACTTTGCTTCAATTTGGATTCCTTTCAATCTCCACAATCATACAAATGATTTGCCATCAGATGTAATTCAACTTGTGCAGAGGATGGGGCAGGAGCTTTGCTGGTGACCAGATTGCATGTGTAGTATTTCGTACTCTATTTTGGAGAAGCACCGATCATAAATAGCCACAGCAGCGATAAGTTAAGAATGTTGCAGGTATTTGCTGTGGTGTCCGTTAACCTGTCACACTGTCATTTGACACCTGTGCAGCAGGTGTAACTTCCCCGATCGTTACATTCAGATCTGTTTAAAATTTGGATGTTTTGAATAGGGAAACCATGATGCAAAAGGCTACAAATAAATGGCTTCAACAGGAAACGGAAGTAGCTACAAATTTATTCAGCTGGAAACTTTTTAAAAAAAAACTTTAGGACGAGTTATCTTTTGTTGTGGCTGTTCAGCAAAGATCAGGTGACTGAATTTTGCACGCTGTTGGGGACAAATGTATTCGGAAGTGATTGTTTGAGCCAGTAACTCAATTGCACAATATGGGATCCTCCACAATCTGCCTGAGCTCTCAAAATGTCAAACATTGTATGATAAATGTGTTGGCTATCTGACTAACTAGCAGTGCACCAGGTATAGACTTGTACCTGTACATATTGAGTCACACAGTCAAACCACTGATTACTTGTGTACCATCCATCTGGAAAATGTTTTAATAAAATAGGCATTTAACTATATCGTGAGTGAACCATAAAAATCCTTCATGCTGTTCTTTTTTTTACATTTTTAAAAAAAAATATTGAATCAATGTCAATTTGTCAGTGCTTGTTTAAATTGCAGTGCTGCCTAAATAAATATCTACATGCACTGCTTGCAGCCTTATGTGCTAGCTGCATTAGCCTTGTGTGCTAGCTATATTAACTCTGCCAACAGCTACAGGGAATTCTGTGCCCTACAGCCAGTCATTTTTCAAAAATATTTTCACTTTTATACACAGTGATGCAGAAGAATCATCAAATATTGAAGCTTCTTCTGACATCTCCGTAACATTGTTGCTGCAGTATAGTAATTATAATGTGTGTGTACATATAATTAACATTGGCTATTTGACTGTAATGGCATTGCAAGTTTGCACCTGTTAAACTGGAGAGAGAACCTGACTGTTGACCAGCCCCGTCCCTTTCCCTTGGGCAGACATATTAGGCCGGATTTTGCTGTTAGACATACACTTGCAAAACCCCATAGAAAGTCTATAGGCATGGCAAGTTACTGTAAGTTATAGATCCAAACAGTGCGGAGCCCTCTACAGGGCATCTGGGACCTGTGTGGACAGGGTAAGCAGCTGTGTATCTCCTTAACCAATTAGATTGAAAAATCATTGATGCGCAGCGTACAGTCTGAACCAGGAAGTGTAAGTTAGAAAAGTGAATTCGATGTCAAATCAGGTACAGAAAACGAAATAGAGAGGGAAAGAAACATTGGATTGAGAGAGAGATAAGTCAAATAAAAAGTTTTAAAAAATTATTTAAATTTAAAAAAAAAACTCCCAACAATAATTAAAAGATGAAGTAATGGGACTCCGCACTTGTAAAAGTTAATTTTCAATGCTAGAGAGGTCGTTTGGCAGAAATTAAGACTTACTACGTCATTTAAAAAGGTACTTAGACTGGAATGGACAAGCCTTTACTTTTTGTGGCGATTTTAGTCTGTATCTACGACTTCAGTATAGGAACTAAACTTTTTTTATTCGTTTATGGGATGTGGGCGTCGCTGGCAAGGCCAGCATTTATTGCCCATCTCTCATTGCTCTTGAGAAGGTGGTGGTGAGCCGCCTTCTTGAACCACTGCAGTCTGTGGTGAAGGTTCTCCCACAGTGCTGTTAGGTAGGTAGATCCAGGATTTTGACCTAGCGACAATGAAGGAACGACGATATATTTCCAAGTTGGGATGGTGTGTGACTTGGAGGGTAACGTGCAGGTGGTGGTGTTCCCATGTGCCTGCTGCCCTTGTCCTTCTAGATGGAAGAGGTTGCGGGTTTGGGAGGTGCTGTCGAAGAAGCCTTGGCGAGTTGCTGCGGTGCGTTCTGTAGATGGTACACACTGCAGCCACGGTGTGCCAATATATTTGAACGGGGAGCCAGATGGCGAGATGCCGTTTTTTCGCAGCTTATGGAGGGGTAGCGCATCTCTGACAGCAATTTCCAGATTTTCGCGTTTAACTGCGCACGTGTGCTTGCCAGAAGTTGCTTTCTGATTTGTGCATAAATAACGGTGAGCGCTGTTAGCCTTAATGTTATTTTCACAGCAAAATCCGGCCCAGAATAAAGCTGTCACTGCCACCCCAGCTGAGGTTAGCTAACTGAAACCAGGGATTAAGCTTCGTCGTTCTGTGATTCATTACACAGTGCCTTTTATTCACTGAGCTATTGGAGAAGCTCTTAAAAAGACACCCTCCTTGTTTGTGATACCGTGGTGCATTTTCCTACCTCGACCTTAATAGAAGGGTATACTGATAGGGGTAAATGAAGTAGGGAGGGAGGAGGCTCGTGCGGAGCATAAACGCTGCATATACCAGTTGGGCCGAATGGCCTCTTTCTGTGCTGTAGACTCAATGTAACTCAATGCAATGTGACCTCTCTGCCGCCTTTGATACAGTTGGCCTAGCCAACCTTCTCCAGTGCCTCTCCTCCATTGTTCATCTATGACTGACTGACTGCCTTTGTTTGGTTCCACTTATCTATCCAATTGTAGCCAGAATATCTCCAGCAATAGTTTCTCTTCCTGCATCTGTACCGTTACCTCCAAAGTCCCCCACGGATTTTTCCATGCCCCCCCCTCCTCCTCCTCGTCATCTAGATGCTGCCCTTACTCCTATCATCTGCAGAAATAGGGTCAGCTACCACATATTTGCTGACAACACCCAGCTCTATCTCTCCAACACCTTTTTCAACCTCTCCACTGCCTCTATTATCAGTCTCTATTGTCCGACATGAGCTGCAATTCCCATAAGTTAAACATTGGGAAGACGGAAACCATCGTCTTAAGCCCCTGCCACAATCTCCATGCTCTCGTCACTGATCCCATTCCTCTCCCACTCGCTACACCGTATCAGGCTGAACCAAACTGCAATTTCGGAGTCCTATTTGACCCTGATCTGAACTTCCGACCCCATGTTGTCCACGTCCGCCCCTACCTTGGCCCATCTGCTGCTGAAACCCTTGTCCATGCCTTTGTCACCTCCTGACTCGACTATTCCAAAGCTCTCCTGGCCGGCCTGCCATCCTTCACCCTCCGTAAACTTCAGCTCATCCAAAACTCTGCTGCCCGTATTCAATTCTGCACATAGTCCCATTGACCCATGACCCCGTCCTTGCTGATCTACATTAGCTCCTGGTTCCCTAATGCCTCCAATTTAAAATTCTCATCTTTTATTTATATCCCTTTATGGCTTGCCTCCAGCCCTACAGTTCCACCTGTTCCTCCGACTGAAGCTGAATTATACATAGTACTTCAAATCTGTGCTGGCAAACTGGGTGTGATGAGGCGGCAGGTGGCTACCTCAGTTGGCTTATTTGAGGTCTTTAGGGCTTCTTGGACAAGAAGTTGTCATGGTGGGTTGGACCCTTCAAAACCGTCTCAAAAAATCACTTGTACTGCATCAGTACATCAAGTACTGCATCTGCCTTCATCTTTCCAGGTGGCAGCATCTTGAGCACTCGTTGTTCTGAAACCTATGAGACTGCAACCGCTGTGATGAGCCTTTTTGGAGTTCCACTTTGGTATTTCTCTCAGTCTCCTAGAGTGGTGATTCAGGTAGGTAGATTGGAAAATAATTCATAAGTTTTTCTTTGTAATGGTGATTAATTTGTGCAGGATATGATAACTTGCCTTTATACAGCACCTTATTTCTTGACTACTTTAATGTACCAATGCGTAGTGTAGTTCAGGCAGTGTAATGTGGTTTACAAGCTGAGTATCAGGTGAGGGTTCAGGGGGCTAACTTCGAAAAGGAATAAAAGCATTGGAAGGAAATATTATACAAATACAGCTCATAAATGTGGGAACTTGACCATCTGAATGTGGAACTTGCTACCACAAGGAGCAGTTGCGGCAAATAACATGAGGCCTTTAAGGGGAAGCTAGATAAGTACATGAGGGAGAAAGGAATAGAAGGATATGCAGATAGGGTTAGATGAAGAGGGGTGGGAGGAGGCTCGTGTGGAACGTAAACACTGGCATAGACAAGTTGGGCCAAGTGGCCTGTTCCTATGCTGTAAATTTTATGTAACGTAACTTGTGTATTACATTGAGGGTGCACTTTTAATCTCTAGAAACATTGTTCATTGCAAGAATTCTGCCAAATGAGATCTTACCTCAACCGATCAGCAACAGTGTTTATAAATACAAAGCGGAGTGGCTCCTAATGTGTACATACATGGGGCCTTGATGTTGTAACTAATATTTTTTGCTTAATCTTTATCTACATGAAGCACATTTTGCAAAGGTTTCAAAAGAATGAAAAACCATCCTCCTTCTGGAGTTTTGACTCAGCTTGCACAGGATTCCTTTCGGGGGTGTAATTTCCCACGATCTCTTGCAAACACCAACCAAAAAAATTGCTCTGTGCTGTAACGTCTATAGTTCAAGAACAACTGCAGCTCTTGACTGCCAACATCTATCGCTACTGGATCAAATAGAACAAAGAGCCAATTGGTAGGAAAGCTTAATTGTTGAACCACAAGCAAAATTGATCCTGTCACAGTTGTAATAAAAATTTCTGCTCCAAAAGAAGGCTTTTTAAAAAAAAAAGTTGCAACATGCACATGAAAAATTCTCAGAGCCCATTATTTTCTATGGATTTGGTAACGTACAAGTCAAAAATTGAATTCCATGACTTTTTTTTGTATTGGAGATCTTTCCAGTTAAAGGTAGGTTAGGCCCCCAAGTTATTTTCATTTGCAGATATCAGTACGTTTATTTACTCAACTACGTGAAAGTTTCCTGGTTGAAGCCCCTTCAGTGTTGTGTGGACAATCGTTCAAAATATTTGAACTCACTGCTTTTGGTTTGACTTAACTTCTTGTGTATTTTAGTGGTCTTGCCTTATTTTGCTAACTGTTCAATCACATGCTTTGCAAAGGATAGTTAAATTGCAGCAATTCAGTGGAGGTTGAAAAGACCGTTTTGTGATTTGGTCTGAAAATGAACCAAGTCCACTGACACCAATGGTAGGAAGCAAGCACCAGAGCAGGCTCACTGTACTCTTTCAGGATGACCTTCATTCTGAGGTTAATTACTTACCATTCATAACACTTAGACCTAGAATTATATTGTCCTTTTAATATAGGCTGGATTCTAGGTGGTAATTGCATAGTCTACAGCACAGAAACAGGCCATTCGGCCCAACTGCTCCACATGAGCCTCCTACCACCCCTCTTCATCTCACCTGATCAGCATAACTTTCTATTCCTTTCTCCTTCATGCTTATCTAGCTTCCCCTTAAATGCATCTATGCTATTCGCCTCCAAGTACATTCACAATTATTAGGTGGAAGTATTTTTATATGACGCCCCATTCCATGAGAGAAAGACTGTTGAGAGTGCAGGACTAATCACAGAGCTATAAACTTGTTCAGGATTTCACCACCCCGCTTTGGAGGAATAACTTGCAATTTATCACTGGGAAATTCCATGCTTGGGATATAACTCTGTTAATGCAGTTCAGTGGAGTCTGACGTGCCACTGTATCTCTGTTACCCCTCGGAGTAATGAACTACTTCATTTCACATCTGCAAAACTGGCTTTTTATAGATTCCTCAAGATGGGGTTTAGAAATGAAATTAGAAAAATACAGATCCAGAGAAGATTTTGAATATCCCCTCAAAAGTCTGCCTGAAATTTGGACTGCAGTGTGAAGGAATAGTGGATAACAAATCAGCATCCTAAAGAATCTTCAGATGGGCTGGATTTTGCTCTTTTTGATGGGTGATTCTTCACTCGCTTGAGGCTTTCTCACCTATTGCATTCTTTTTCTCTTGTGCGCTCTGTCTCTTGGCTCACTTTGTCAATATTATGATCATTGTTCCCCATAACATTCCTCCCCAGACCAGCAACATCCTCTCTGGGATATTATTTGTGCAGTTGCTCCCTCTGCTGGTGGAATCCTCAAATACATTTCATTTTTTTTCTCTCCACAGCCTGCGACTGTTTATTTCAAGCCATACTTACATGCAGCTCTGCACTGTGGGAAACTGGGTCCTGCATAGGCGGGACGTCGTGGTCTCAAGAAATGTGGTTTTGAAATTATTATTGTGCTGTATATTTAGACAGGAAAAAATTAAAACCCACTATGAATAATAAGCCAGTGTAAGACTGGGCTCTGGCTGGACGCCTACTGTGACTATTAACGCCACAGTAAAGGAACCAATGAGTGTGTGTGTGCTTGCTCTTACGTCACAGCCACTGAGGTCTTTTTTGCTTCCAGCTGATGCCTTGCTGCTGTTCCTTCGGTTACTGTTTAGAATAATGAAGTGTGTGTGTGTCTGGTGACCAATTTACTTCTCGAATTCACATTTCAAATGGTGCATCTTGGTCGGTGGCCCCATGGACTCCAGTTTGAAAACCACAGCAGTGCAGCCCCGTGGGGTATTTGCTGTTCTGTATTTCCCAACCACACACGCACTTATGCTCTCATGTTTATTGAACTGCATCAATAACTGATTAGTGCTCACCTCTAGAGTGATGACGATCTCGGGCCTGACTACAACTGTATCCTTCCAAAAGCTATATCTCAAATGCTGTGCAAAGCATTTTTATAACAAAACCTGTTTGTTTTTCACATTGCATACATGAAAGTACAGCAGTTCAATTTTAAGTACATTTTGCTCAAGGCAATCAAGTTCTGTTGCTGCTATGTTTCTGATTTTCAATGCAACTACATGTTGTGCAATGATTATAAATGTTGTCAGGTGACTTGTACCTTTTTTAAGGTTTTGTGTAGTTTACTGCAAAGCCTCATAATCCTAAATGCTGTTAAATCTGTAGACGTACCAGTGTCACTATCACCGGTTTCCTATTTAGCACTCCAGAATTGCAGCCTGGGAGTAAGCATTTTGTGTAGAAATCTTTGCGCTGTGACCCAAAATTCAGCTCCAATGATATGACAAAGAAATACTGGGCACAATCCACTATCCTTGCTAATTAACCCTCCCCACCCAATTTTCTCCCCGCTTCATCCTTCTCCCCTAGAGGCTCGAACTAATTCCATAGGTGTAAACAGTTTTCCGGTACTTCACTCAAGTGGCCTTCCACTTTTGAATCTAGGCAGAGACCATCAATGGTCTGTCTGACTGTGCAGGCATTAGAATCTAGTCTAGCCCAGTCCTGTCCTGGCCCAAAATAAATACACACACTTGCCAGCTAGGTTAACTGCATAGCAATTGGAAGTGGAATTCTTGGCCGATTCTTTCACCTCCTGGGCACTGAGCCCAGTGGTACTGCCTCCAGTGCTGCCCCAGCTGAGATCAGCTAACTTGGCGTAGACCTGTGTCTTTCCTGGTCTGTACATCTCAGTACCACACAGGTGGTGGCTTTACTGACTGACCCATCTGGGGAACAACTGTCTCCATTCATGAATGTGCCACAGGATTGGAACCTTTACGATGTTGCAGCAGGAGGAATGCTACACAAAACATGCTCCCAGACAGTTTTGTGTAACAAGACTCTTCAATTAACCATTCCAAAGCATAAAACAGAGTAACGAGGGGTGACTGAGACGCTCCAATAAATGTAAGGCATCTCCCTATATAGTAATTCAGCAGATTATGCTCAGCTAAAATATTCTAGTGCAAAACCAGATTTTGTCACTCAAACTGGAAACTAGAAGTTGAGATGTTTGTTATGACCCGTGATAGGAAAATTAGCGGTCATGTCCCAACTCGAGAATCAAAACTTAGGATCACTTGAAGGCTGAAAATGAAATTTTGAATCTAAAGTTTACAGTAGTTTTGAAGGAAGTGTGGATTGGAATGTTTTGAATATTTCTTGCTCCCATTCTTTTACAGCCTGATGTTTACCCTGGAAACTGCTGGGCATTCAAAGGATCCCAGGGGTATCTGGTTATTCGCCTTTCTGTGGAGATCAGTCCTTCTGCTTTTACTCTGGAGCACGCACCAAAGTCTCTCTCACCGGCAGGCAATATCAGCAGTGCGCCCAAGGACTTCAGTGTTTATGTAAGTGTAACTAACCAATGTATGTTAAAGAACAAAAGGCTGGAAAGCATCGCTTATCTAAAGCAGCCTGTAGTCTCAATTCATCTACGCCAATGGTGAAGAGTGACCAAGCAGAAGGTTGGTAATTGGAGAGGTGTCCAAGTCTGTTGAAGGCACACGTGCACCCAGTGTTAGTTCTGCATTTTGGTTTTAAGTAGCTTACGTGCTGACTGCTTAAAATCCACTTGGGAAAAAAAGATACATTATAGAATGTTCTTTTTAAGATAAAAAGTTACACTGAAGAATATCAGCCTTAGTAGCGGCATTTTAAGAGGCTTTTTACATATTGCTACTTCTGAGTAATCTGAAATCCTGTCTTGTGTGTTCCTGTTCAGGGTCTTGATGATGAGTACCAAGAGGAAGGCACAATTCTTGGAAAATACACATATAACCAAGATGGAGAGGCGATACAGAATTTCTCCGTCAGGGTAACTTAGTTTCAAATTCTATCTTTTATTTTAATTGCAGGTTTAATACTTTTTAATTTTGGTTTTCATATTTAAGGATGTGTAATTCAGATTTTGTAAGATAGTTTTGCCGTTGCATTTTGTGTTTTCAGTTTATGATTACCCCAGTGACTTGGTGTGTGAAAACAATAGCAAGTACATTACTGATCTTTGGGATCCTTTTTTATCCTGCCCAGTGCTGACTGACAGTTATGGAATATTGTTTGAGTGCAGGTATAAAATTATAAGATCTAAAAAGGTTTAATCAGATAATTACTCGCAAGACTAAGACACACAAATTAATTTTGTCTGTTTAAGTCTCCAGCTGTCTAGCCCCTAAGCACTGGAATTCCCTTCCCATAACTTCTCCACCTCTCCCTCCTCAAAACCTACTTCTTTGACCAAGCTTTTGGTCACCTGTTCTAATATCTCCTTATGTGGCTCAGTGTCAAATTTTGTTTGATCGCTCCTGTGAAGTGCCTTGGGACGTTTCGCTACATTAAAGGCGGTATGTAAATGCAAAAAAAAAAAGTTCAGAAAATGCTGGAAATACTCAACAGGTCAAGCAGCATCTGTGGAGAAACAGAGTTAACATTTCAGTTGATGACCGTTCATCATATTTAGGGATGTGTAATTCAGATTTTGTAAAATAGTTTTTGCAGTTGCATTTTGTGTTTTTCAATTTATCCTTCTATAAATGCAAGTTGCTGTTGTTAATTCATAAGTAAAATGATTCGAGGCCATGCAGTCAGATGGTCTTTAGGATATTGAGTATGTAATTGTTCATTTATTTTGTTCTACCCTTCCTTCCTCCCCGCACCCCCACCGCCCCCCAAAATCCCAATATTAGGAGGAAAGTTTGAAGAGCTACCAAATAGTTGAACTCCGAATAGTCTCCAACTGGGGCCATCCGGAGTACACGTGTCTCTACCGGTTCAGAGTGCACGGTAACCCTGTGAAGCAATGAAACGTGAACTGCACTAATATTGTAAAAATTGTAAATACTGGAGAAACTGGGAATAATTCTGGACACTGGAATTTGTTCTTGGGGACTGTGGCATGAATAACGTGTACTGCTGGATCGCCTGCTACCAGATGCTTTAAGAACACTGCCAGCTGAACGGTTAATGGCTTTGTCACCTTTTTAGAGAACGTTTCTTTGTCTTGTTTTTATTTTGGTGAATGTCTGATGTGTTTGTGTCGCGCAACAAGAATATCGAATGCCTTTCCATTTGTAGAAGTGGAAGGAAATTGATGTACAGAGCATTTTATTGGATAATGTTTATTTGTATATTGCACAACAGTCCTTGTATTTGTAAAGAGAATACTTCAAAAATATAAACTTATATTAATCAATATAATCCATATATTTAACTATTGACAAAACCTGTGGCCTATATAGAAAGACTTGGAATATGAAATGCACTCGTATATTTCATAAACTATGATATGAAACCAGGCATATTTCCTCCTGTAAAGCAAAAATTAGGGAATTTGGGGAAGGGACTTTGTGAATAACTATATTTATTTTTCAAGAGCAACACAGGACTTTGTGCAATGTATTTTTGTAAATTTTTTCACACTTTGTCTTGGTGTTTTTATTTCCTTGGCTGTTGCAGAACTGACGATGCCATTCAGATGTTTAAATAAAGAATTTAATTTTTTGAGAGGCTGCATGTAATTGAGATACGTAATAAAGGGTAAACTTTCTTTCGTGTAAAATTTGTATTTAGATATGATAAATTTCCAATAGTTCAAGCTTCTTAGATGCTGCACTGTATAAATTGGGGTCCAGATTGAGGGTAAACTAATCAGTAAACATCTCGAGTTATGATCTGGAATGCACTGTATGAAAGGATGGTGGAAGCAGATTCAATAGTAACTTTCAATAGGGAATTGGATAAATATTTGAAAAGGAAAAATTTGCAGGGCTATGGGGAAAGAGTGGGGGGGGGGGGGAGGAGTGGGACTAATTGGATAGCTCTTTCAAAGAGCTGGCACAGGCACGCTGGGCCAAATGGCCACCTTCCGTGCTGTATGATTCTATAATTGTCACGTTATCTTCTGGCCCTTCATGCACAAGAAAGGTTAGGGTTCAGGAGAGCAAACATTGGTGGGCATCTGTACTGAACTATGGTACAGAAATTCTTTCTGGGATCACAATTCCATGTGTACATCAAAAATGACACTCCATTTGATCAATTTTGTTAGGGTTTATGCAGTCGGCCATATTGGGACAAAGGACTGTGGTTGTGTAGTACAAATGGGGCATGACCTGAGTGGGAATGTGGCATGTGATGGGCACAGGGAAAAAATAACTGGGTAAATGTTGGGGTTCACAGGGGAAAAAGTTACTATCTGGCCCTCTTCAAATTGGAAATATGATTTCCACATCCTGAGATGATGTGCCTTAAAAAGCTATGTACCTGTATATGATGACCAAAGTATCTATTGGCTGTAGTGATTGGTTATTTATCCACTGCTGAAAGCACTGTGAAAACTGCATGTGCAGAGTGGCTAACACCAGTGACCATACTCCAGTCAAAACCTCACTGTAACAAAGTACGATAGAACTCAATTTAGAAAAAAAACATATAATGTTCACCTCTCAAGGCACTACCTGATGATGAGGTCTGGTTCCATGGGCACTGGCAGTCCCCTGATACTTCACCCAAGAGGCCATTCTTAGTGTGGAGGGACTAGAGGTGCTAGGATTTTTTTTTTCCCCTTTTAAAGCAGAGAAGGTTATGGGGCGATTTTAATAGGGGTGCTCAAAATTCTGAGGGGTTTCGAAAGAGTACATAAGGAGTAACTGTTTCCGTTGGCAGGACGGAAGGTAACCAGAGGACGCAGATGAATAATTGGCAAAAGAACCAGAGGGGAGATGAAATTTTTCTTTACAGAGTTTGCGGGTTATGATCTGGAATGTGCTGCCTGAAAGGGTGGTGGAAGCAGATTAAACGGTAACTTTCAAAAGGGAATTGGATATATACTTGAAAAGGAAAAATTCGCAGGGCTGTGGGGAAAGAGCAGGGGGAGTGGGACTAATTGGATAGCTCTTTGAAAGAACTGGCACAGGCACGATGGGCCAAATGGCCTCGTCCTGTGTCGTAAGATTCTGTGTATCAGCCAGAATGGGGGATGGGACTGCGGTAATGCAGTCTTTCCAGCTGAGAGTTAGGAGCAGGAACCCTGACTGACTGATTTTTCTCTTCTGTCCCGCCACCCGCACTAAGGCTAACTGCTGCTCTCGCTGAGATGAACAACTCAGCACAGCCTCGGGATTGAACCTGGGACCTCCTTGTGTGGCTTAGTGCTACACCAGTTGGTGCCTTTACTCAAACAGCCATCAGTGGAGTTCAATTTTAATCATAGTATTAAATTAATTGTGTTGGTCAGTGCTAAAACCAGCCAGATGGACAGCAGTTATTTCGGGACCTGTACATTCCTATGTTGCTGAAACCTACTTTTACTGAAATTTGATGTTTTAGATTTTGCAGCAACTCCTATGAGGAGATTTGCTTTATTAAGATACAAACTCTTCTCTCCATTTCTATCGAACTTCACTGGGACCTTATTAAAAGGTTTGAGACTAAAGCTTTGACTGTAGTTTTGCTTTATTGCATACTGTTGATATTTAAATGTTATCACTGTTAAACTTTACCATCCATTTTAATGTGTGACTATTACAGATCATTGAATTTACAGATAAAGATCTCATTTATTTCAATGAACCGGATCCTTTTTACATAAAACTTGTACAAGAATATGCAAAACAAAGTTCCAAATAAGCTATAATTTCTGATCTGTTGGCTGCAAACATTCTTGCTGATATGCATTTGAATACTTTTCGGATAAATATTGCTTGCTCCCAGCAAAAGTATGGAGCAGCGAAAGGGACGCAGCATTTTGGGTATTTCTCTCTTCCTGGGCCTTCACTGACCATTTGGAGTAATGGTTTAAAAAGGTGATGTTCCTGCTGGAGAGAAGTGGACAGCTGTAAACGGGCTAGCTGACCTGACAAACCTTTCCTGCCGGATCTGCAATATGCTTGTAAAATCTCCACACGAGAAAAAAAAAAGTAACCATTCCAATTGCTTCTGCACGTGGGAGGGGCAGCATTTGTGCATTCCCCCATTTTAGAATGCACCACGTTTGTGCCATGCCACGTTGTGGAGATGCCACACAGAAATCGGGGCCTTCCAAGAAAGGGACAGAAATCAGAGGGTCAGACATCCTTGTTTGTTCAGATGTGCTTCCCAGCCTCTGGATGGAGCAGTGTTTTGGTGGTTTTTGAGCATCTGGCAAGGAACAATGCATGGCATCTTGGGGGTTGCTGAGACTATGGTGAGCAGCATGCTCTCCAATTCTGAATCTAGTTAATTGCAAGTCCAAGAGCACGTGTGTGTCTCCATTTTCCAGTTTGTGAAAGTTGATGGAGACGAAGTAATCCTGGTTTTGGATGCAACCAGATACCATGTTTGGGATAACATGTTGCCCGAAGAAAATAGTGCAGTGGAAATTTCCCCCGTTAACGCAACTCTTGTAAATCAACCTTGTAGAACTGGCTGTTATGATTAGTTCTTTGTACTTCTGCTGAGCTCCTCCCTTTTGTAAAAGTGGTGGTTATTGCCGGTGTCAGAGTAAACCTGGACTTCTATGTCCTGCCACCTACTGGACTATCATAGTATCTCTCCCAGAGATGAGCACTTCGAAACCAGAGACTTAAAATATTGACAGTACACAAACTTTCAACTTGCTCCATAAAAAGCCACTGCAGGAGGGGAAAAAAACTGAAGGAAGATAACAATCGAATCATCTTCTGTCATGTTGAGTGCCAGAGCATTGTGCTGAAATTTAATAGTTTGAAAAATCTTCATAAATAATGCAAGCTACAATCTACTATTGCCTGACCGTTTCTGTTATGTTTGATCTCTTTTATTTCTACTTTCAATTTTTTTTTAAATAAAAAAAGCAGCTATGAATAAAAATTTCTTTCAGTTTTCCAATTAGTCATTCTCCAACTGTTTAATCTTTCTCTTGCACCCTTCATGTTTACGTCTGCAATTGTGCTACTTTTGGAATGTGGCACAGTTCAATCCCAATAAATCTCCTGCTATCTTTCAGGCAGTACGGTTTGCACTGATTTTTGGCTTCACGTCAACGCAACCTTAGTCCAAAGTTGTCAATTGCATTTAAGGAATCAATGCTGCGACCAACTGCAGAAGGTTGGATATGCATGCTCTGATGTGAAGCAAAGTTTAACTTCCCCAGCCAGTCCGCTGGAGTGTCTGGAAATGTTTTAAGACTTTTCAAGATTCACAGCCCTGTCTGCTCTTTTACTAATAAAATAAACCAGTACTGGTGAGATCAAGTTTTTTTTTGTCAGCGAGGGATGGGCATTTTGGAGTAGAACTCAGTTCTGTCGGACCTGTTTTACACTCCGCATTGCACTAGAATAACACCCAAAAGTGTTGAGCTTTTGATAATGAAGAGAGATGGTCTTTATTGATAGATTGCAGCATGTCCCTTCCCCTGTCTTTCCCTCCCCAGGCAACTGACTTAAGATAACAGTTTGAAAAAATCTGGTGTACAAGTTGCATCTTCATATTCATGCCCTCTCAGAATACAATTGAAAATTACGGGGATTTCACTGAAAGGCCAATCATGAAATTGAGGTCCACCTTATACAGTGCATCTCACTGCAGTCCAATTCAGTGAAACCTGAATTTATTTGTATAATCTCCATATGTAATAGATCATTGACCATCAAACATGTGTGGGGAAGGGGGGAGGGAAATCTCCTGGGAGCAGTTCTCTTGAACAACTTCCCCTTACTAAGACTCCCCCTCATTTCTTCTATTACGAACAGCAACTTTCTGCTGTTCTCCACTGAGAAAGTTAATTCTACCTCCCCCCACCCCCACCCCCCCCCCCCCCAGTTATTCTTTACAATTCAGCTTTGTTGCATTTGCAAGTATAATTGAGAATGATGTAAGCAATTTAGGGTTTTATTTTTCCAGTATTTCAAGTCAGGTTTCACTACTGTGGTTCCAAACCCTCCTTTCCCCTGGGTTAAGGCACCGATATATGAGCTTGATCTGATGCTCTGGAAATTATAGCACAAATTGCCTTACGGATAAATCTAATAGTATTTTCTTTTAACGTTCATTTTTCTTGCCAAATTTATCCTGTTCCTTCCCTGAAGGTTGAGGTTCTGCAAATGCTGGGAATTGTGCTCTTGCCATTACTCACTTGTGAACCTTGGCGGTGAGTGTTAGCAGACAATTTAACCATAGGGGCGGCTGAATCTGTGCGGTAGCTGAGCCTAACCCTTTCCACATCTGCTGTCCATATATGTATATTTCCAGTGTGAGCTGTGCTGGATAAGGATCAGCTGACCCTGATTGGTCCTGAGACCAATAGTAGACCCCCCTTATCTTTGTTCTGGCTCACATCAGCTAACTCGGCACAGATTGTGTATTATCCTCTCAAATAAATTTGCTGAGCATTGAGATTTAGCAGAAGGCTTATGTCAAAAAAAAAAGGCAATTTCAGCTACAAGATACTTGATTCCTGCAGATTCCCAGGTTTAAGCTTGGTGCAAAACCTATTGCCTACCCCAGGTCTGAAAGGAAATCATGTCTACACAGGGACTAATCGTAAGAGCACTATTAAAGATGCCTTCCGAGAGCGGTGTTCTGCATTTGCTGAGAAGAAGGCAGCAGGAGTCCTCAGTATCTTACTCAACCACCTCTAGATTTGACTGAGAGAGACATCTGTTCAATTCAAGTGGCTACAGCATCAGAGTTATTGATTGGAGCTAGAGTCTTTTCAGTAACATTGATGCAGTCCATGTACCTCGATTCAGGAGTTGTCGTGTGCCTCAGCACCAACATTCAAAAAACGTTCTCCAGGCTCGCTGCGACGGGCACCAATGAGAACCTAGCTTTTCAAAACTTGTTCCCAGCTCCAAAATGGAGGGACACCTGTAACATAACCTCAGATCTATCAAGCTTTATCTTAGAGCCTGGGTCTATCACTCGGTGCCTGGGGATATGCTGTATCATCCAGTGATCCTGCCTTTATATTCATGCCTTTTAAAAGATCTCTTAATGTGAAACTTTTTATCACTACAGTTTATGTGAAGCTGAAAAGGAGCCAGTGCTTTTTGGCTCTAAGGCAGTTTGCTTGTTTTCACACACACTACAGACATCAGTATCTTCAAGCAAAACGTTTTTTGTGGTCCCTGCAATGGTGACAAAGACTGTTTTTCTTAGCTTCACCAGTTCTTGGCAAAACCACTAGATGGAGCAATCTGTGGTATTTCCAATTTTGATGGAGGTAAAAGCTTGCAGGATTTGCATTCTAGGATAAAATCATATTTCCCACTGATCTGTTGAGAGCTTTAGATAAAGTGAGGACTCTGCGTCTTTATAAAACCCTAATACGGCTGCCCCACTGATGTTCAGGTCGCAGGTGGTGAGAACACTGACTGTCACTTCATCAGCAGACAGAGGTCCAGGTATCAGTGACTGAGTTTGAGGCTAGCCTGCTTCATACAAACTTTAATTCTACACTTTCATTTATGCAATCAGTCTGCATTTTAGATCAGTTTTTTTGATGTCCATTTTACCAATAAAATTCATCATGGATTCAACAACAACTTGCATTTATATAGCACCTTTAACGTAGTAAAACATCTCGTGATTCATAGGAGCGTTATCAAACAAAATTTGACACCGAGCCACATAGAGATATTGGGACAGGTAATCAAAAGCTTGGTCAAAGAGGTGGGTTTTAAGGAGAGAGGTGGAGAGGTTTAGGGAGGGAGTTCCAGAGCTTAGGAGCTGGACAGCTGAAGGCACGGCCGCCAATGGTGGGACAAAGGACATTGGGGATGCTCAAGAGGCCAGAATTGGAGGAATGCAGAGTTCTCAGAGGGTTGTAGGACTGGAGGAGGTTACATAAGCAAGTGTGGCTCTGTTCTCTTGTGCATGCTACACGAGGCAGTGTGCCTCTTGTGTTTGGTGGGACAGATGTTTATTGGTAGGAACAGGAGTACGGCATGGGCTTGATCGGCCAAATGGCGGCCTCTGGTGCTGTGACCATTCTATGATTCTATGAGTAGGCCGTTCAGCCCCTCGAGCCTGTTACGCCATTCAATGAGACCGTGGATGATCGGTTCCTAACTCCATCCACCCGCTTTGGCTCCATATCCCTTAACACCCTTGGCTAGCAAAAATCTATCGATCTCAGATTTAAAATTATTAATTGAGCTATCTTCTGCTTTTTGTGGGAGAGTATTCAGCACCTAACCACCCTTTGCATGAAGAAGTGTTTCTTAACTTCTTTCCGGGAATGGCCTGGCTCTGATTTTAAGGTTGTATCCCCTTATCCAACACTCTCCCCACCAGCAAAAAAAAAGGTTTCTCTCTATCCTATCAATTCCTTTCAAAATCCTATAATCTTATCACCCCTTAACCTACATTCCAGGGAATACAAGCATAGGTCATGTAATCTCTCCTCATAATCCATCCCTTGGAGCCCTGGTAACATTCTGGTGAATCTGCACCGCACTCCTCCCAAGGCCACTACATCCTTTCTAAGGTGCGGCGGCCAGAATTGTACACAGTACTCCAGATGTGGTCGAACCAGGGCTTTGTATAGCTGTAACAAAACATCCTCCCCTTTATACTCTAGCCCTCCGGGCTAACACTCCATTCGCCCTTTTTGATTGATTTTTGGAACCTGACAACTACAAATGGAGAGGGAGTAGCAGGGATTCGACTGGACTCGGACTGTATCAGAAACTTTTAGAAGGGTAAAGCACTTGAGCTGCTCAAGAAAAAACTATTATGTATCATTGGATGTAATTGTATCAACAATGATTCAGATGAAAGTATCCATCGCAGACTTTATTAAGTAAAGCCACTTTAAAGGTGTGAGGGCTCCTTGCAGTGCAAACTCCTTTGAATGAGAGGCGATCTTATTGAAACATATAAGATTGTGAAGGGGCTTGATCGGGTGGATGCGGTGAGGATGTTCCCAAGGATGGGTGAAACTAGAACTAGGGGGCATAATCTTAGAATAAGGGGCTGCTCTTTCAAAACTGAGATGAGGAGAAACTTCTTCACTCAGAGGGTAGTAGGTCTGTGGAATTTGCTGCCCCAGGAAGCTGTGGAAGCTACATCATTAGATAAATTTAAAACAGAAATAGACAGTTTCCTAGAAGTAAAGGGAATTAGGGGTTACGGGGAGCGGGCAGGAAATTGGACATGAATTTACATTTGAGGTTAGGATCAGATCAGCCATGATCTTATTGAATGGCGGAGCAGGCTCGAGGGGCCGATTGGCCTACTCCTGCTCCTATTTCTTATGTTCTTATAAGTACTTGGTCAGCTGTTGGTACTTTCTAGGTTGATGTGGAGATGCCGGTGATGGACTGGGGTTGACAATTGTAAACAATTTCACAACACCAAGTTATAGTCCTGCAATTTTATTTTAAACACCTTCTGATTTTCCACATCGTTCACCTGAGGAAGGAGGAAGCCTCCGAAAGCTTGTGGATTTAAAATAAAATTGCTGGACTATAACTTGGTGTTGTAAAATTGTTTACAACTTTCTAGGTTGGCATGGATGCAAAAAAAACATCCAAAGGTGGTGCTTCAGCATCAATCAGAAAAGGAGAAAGTTGAAAGCAAAAAAAAAAAGTGTTTGTTTTGAACAATTAAAACTCTTGGAAATAAGTTTACCCTTTCACCGCAAATAACTGCACACACGTCAAGAATGGGAGGTGGGCGTTTCGAATCTGGGTCCGGAGCGCGTTGCGAGCACCGAGGGACGCCGTAGCGATGACGTCACCGCGGTGATCAGCGGCCGCTCGCCCCTTGACCTTTTGGTTGAGAACAGCAATGGCGGACGGGGAGCTCCCGAAGTGCTGCAGGAACCGGGGCGGGGTCCAGCGGGTGGAGAGTAAGCTCCGGGCCAGCGTGGAGAAGGGGGATTATTATGAAGCCCACCAGATGTACAGGACGCTTTTCTTCCGGTGAGGAGCTGCCGAGGGACGGGCGGGGGTTGCGTGTGTGGCGGTGCGGCTCGGGCAGCCAAGAAAGCTCCGCGGCTTCCAGATCCTTCGCTGTGTATCCAGGCCCCGCGAGCGGCCGGGGGGGGGGGGGGGGCGACAACCTAACCTGTTGGGTCGCCGGGGCCCGCCCCCTTCCCGCGCGTTGATTGGTCTGGAAGGGGCGGTGGTGGTGGGGTGGCCGTCGATTGTGACGAGCGCTCTGTGATTGGTCGGTCGGCCTGCCAGTCAGGGTTTTGGTAGCATGCTGAGTTGATCGGTGCAGGCGGAGCTTATGAACAGGTAACGGCCGGGGGCGAATCATTGAGAGCCCTGTGGGGAGGGGGGTAGCACAGACACGATGGGCCGAAAGGCCTCCTTCTGCGCTGTATCATACTGTGAACTGCTTTGAAATAAACCCCCCCCCTCCCCTCCCCACAAACGGCAGTTTGAAAGGAATTTCATCTCCAAAAAGTTTTTATTCTAATTTAAGAGGAGAAACCCGAGATAAGATTACATAGAATTTATAGCATAGAAACCAACTGGCCTCTTCCGGTGTTTATGCTCCACATGAGCGTCCTCCCAACCTACTTCATCTCACATTATCAGCATATCCTTCTAATCCTTTCTCCCTCATGTTTATCTAGCTTCCCCTTAAATGCATCTATACACCGCAACTACTCCTTGTGGTAGCGAGTTCCACATTCTCACCACTCTCTGGGTAAAGAAGTTTTTCCTGAATTCCCATTTGGAATTATTAGTGATTATCATATATTTATGGCCCTTAGTTTTGGCCTCCCTCCCCCCCCCCCCCCCCACAAGTGGAAACATCTCCTCTATGCTTACCCTATCAAACCCTTTCATGATCTTAAAGATCTCTATCAGGTCACCCCTGAGCCTTCCCTTTTCTAGAGAAAAGAGCCCCAGCCTGTTCAATATTATATAGGATGCAGAGCTGAGCATCCAAATCCCCATTAAAAAGCCACCTGAGTGGACCCAGCGACAACTACAGTGTGAAAGGAATCTGCTGCTTGTCAACATAGCAGCAAACGCACCAACACCAACATTTATTTACAGGTACTTCTGTGTGGCTGTGAAGTTTGAGGTCCATCTCTGGGGCTTCAAGTGTCAAACGTTTCTCTGGTGTTTCCTATATATTTCACAGACTGATTAGAAAAGATCAGCCAGATTTGAACTTCCAATCAGTTCACTTTATGATCAATAATCAAACAAATCCATTTCTGCCCTTTAAACCCGACAAGTTTGGGGACTGTTTGGCGTGCCCTGTGGAGGTTAGACGTTTTCCTGGAGGGAAGGAAAAATAGGACGCTGGGATCACCTTACACTAGTCTTGTGATCGAGATTTATTTAAGAACAGCAAAGGTCAAGGAGTAGTGTACCTATCAGTAAATGGCACATAACTATGAGTGCCTGAAGAGAGAATGTTTCATGTTTTGTGGGGTGTGGCAGTAATGTGCCGTTTAAGCTTTTGAAAATAGCTCTCGCACACATAATCAATGTTCTGGGATGAATTTATATCAGTCCAGCAGTTGCCCCAACAAAGTATTCCATGCATAATGTTGTGGCTCTTTCCAACACTGTCTTCTCATGCAAATGTCTGACGACTGTCTCCCTAAACAGGCTACAACCCTTATGATCTGAACCATGTGATTTTCCTTCTCTGCCATAGAGTTAGTGCAGCCTACTGCTACCCTACTTAGTGATAATAATGATTATTGAAATTTTAGTAAGATTTCCATTACATAGGTCAATCATTAAAATATCAAATATTATAACTGCTTCATACAGGCTAAAACTACTGATAGATTTATTGATAATTCGATGATTTACAGAAACAAATATACAGTATAAACATTTATACTCCTAGAATAAAGGCTTAAATAATCCATTGTTCTCAGTTTCTTGCAGCAACTCTTGAAATGACACAGTATCATGCCCTAATGCTTAAGTCGCTTGTGTATGGAGTTCTTGCGTCTGAATGTTTATTAGCCACTGCCATATCTGCTGACCACTGAATCATAGAATGGTTACAGCACAGAAGAAGGCCATTCGGCCCACCGTGCCCATGCTGGCATTCTTAGTGTTTTATATCTTATGATTACTTTGAAGACAGGGCTGGAACAATAGCACTGATATCTCCAATATTAAATCACAATATCATGTTGACAATCCCATACAATGTCCAGGACAAGGTAAACACACAAGGTTAGGAATCTGAAATGTTTTCACAGATCGCAAAAGAGCAATGAGAACAAATTTATGTTTGGCATCAAACCATTATAAACTTTTTGTAAACAATTGTTAGTTGTTAAAGAAGCTTTCATACCAATCAGGGCAAGTTAACTAATTAAGAACCTTTTCTGAGGAAATGAAATGGAAGGGTAAATAAAGTCTGTGATAAAGTAGATAGTACATGGTTTTGATTAAATAACTGGCTTAATGAGCAAAATGAACTTTCCTATGTTTTATGCATTAATGTTAATTAGGAAGGAGAAGTTGCAACCCTTTGAAATGTCACCTCAACAATCCTTGCCAGGGCAAAATAGATATATTTCTTTTATACTTTAAAAATGAACCATCACAAATGTGATTCATGAAACACCAAATTTGTAGCCAGGTAACAAAGTTCAACTTTGTGAGTCGTGGAGCTAACAGCAAGTACCTGCGTGTTTAAGAGGAGAGGGTTACTGAGAAGCAGGCCATGGACTTCATGTCAATTGATGGATCATTTTAAGACAGCAGTTGTATACCAAGATTTAGGAACATTGGTGACCAAATTTTTAAGCATACTTCAGGCCATTGTGGTTCTCGTGATATGTCATTCACTATATTACTATATCATACATTTGGCATATATTCAATGCAATATTTTATTGTAAAGCTACATTAATTTGAATATAAATAGAATACAATTAGCTTGGGAGTGGTGCAAAATGCGAGTATACTCTCAGCCCATAACAAAGAAGTATGGACGGTATTCTCCCCTTTTGTGCTTATGAGTTATGGCTGCACTTTACAGCAGTTTACCAAAGTTCCCTGGCATATATTTTAATATATAGCCTTATTATTAGATTGAAACATAATTTGAGAGATAGATGTGTCACATGCAGTTGAAAGGAGAGGGATGTGTGAGGATTACAGGTAAACTGCATTTAAATAATAGAACATAAACTACAAGCTTTTTCAAAGATTTTTAATTTGATAGTGAAAATAATAGCTCCAATTTAAATAATCTGTTGCCTTTGCAAATTCATTGTATTTACTCCATTACTGTAATAATACATATATTTTGAATGATTAGAATGTATATATGTCTACAGTGTTTATTGCAGGTTTTTTTTGATGTAGCATATCTTTTTATTAAACATACTGGTTGTGTCCTATTTGGAATAGATATCTTTTATAGTTATGAAATATATAGAGGGTGCTTAATAGAAAGCATTACATTTTCTTCAATGCAGAAGACCTTACAATTCAAGAGTTATAAATGTCTTCATTAGTAGGTGAATAAATTCCATATTCTTGTAATTAAGTTTAGCTTTATGCATGTATTTTTATAAAACAAGTTTAAAAAAAATGAAGTATCTTAAAATGTATGAAGTCCTTGAGTAAGTGAAACTATTTGAGGGCTACAAATATCAGGTTTTGTTGAGCTGAGATTCAGTACTGTTCTGATTAAATCCTGGGATTGCAAGTCGCTTTGCACTGTAGAAATGGTTAAATGTTTTTTCACATAAAATGTCTACAGCCTTACAGGGCTTTTGGTGAGACCTCACCTGGTGTATTACGTACAGTTTTGGTCTCCTTATCTGAGGAAGGATATACTTGCCTTGGAGACGGTGTAACAAAGGTTCAGTAGATTAATTCTTGGGATGAGAGGGTTGTCCTATGAAGAGAGGTTGAGTAGAATGAGCCTATACTCTCTGGAGTTTAGAAGAATGAGAGGTGATCTCATTGAAACATTGAAGATTATGAGGAGGCTTGACCAGGTAGATGCTGAGAGATTGTTTCCCCAGGCTAGAGAGTTTAGAACCAGGGGGCACAGTCACAGTCCTAAGGGGTCAGTCATTCAAGACTGAGATGAGGAGGAATTTCTTCAAGCGGAGGGTTGTGAATCTTTGGAATTCTCTACCCCAGAAGGCTGTGGATGCTGAGTCATTGAATATGTTCAGGGCTGAGATAGATATATTTTTGGACTCAAGGGAAATGGGGATCGGGTGGGAAAGTGGAGTTGAGGTCGAAGATCAGCCATGATCTGACTGAATGGTGGAGCAGGCTCGAGGGGCCGTATTGCCTACTCCTGCTTCTATTTCTTATGTTCTTATAAGCAATCTGGTGCATCATTTTCTTTTTCCATTATTTAAACTGTGACCTTTATTATCTAAGCAATTGTTACAGTATTTGGCTGATTATTTCCTGTGTAAGTTTGTTCAGCTGAGATTCAGTACTGTTCTGATTAAATCCTGGGATTGCGAGTCGCTTTGCACTGTAGAAATGGTTAAATGTTTTTTCACACAAAATGTCAGAGGTTTACTGTTTAGGGAAATAAAACTCCATAGTCAGCAGCAAATATTCATTCAGTACAGAAAAAACACTGCTATGTACCAATTATAATTTATGCGAATAACCTAAGCCAGCAGTTACACATCAAAGAGTTAAAATCAGGAAAACAATAAATGGCAAAATGCTGTGCTAGTAGATTAGGATTTCTTCATTATGTAATGTATAAAAAATGTGTGTTTGCTGTTTTGAAGATGATGGGTTGAGAAATGGAATTTGGCTGTATCCACCACTTTACTAGAGTACTCCATGTCTGTTATTAATGTTTCTACTGCATCCTTTGGTTTGGTGCAGTATAAAACCAAAATGCTTGTACCCACAGTTGAGGGAGAATCACTGGATACCAATACTGAAAAATCATTAGATTTATTTCACAAGTGTGAATTCTTGGCTGTATGATTGAATTTAGTGTTAATCACAAATGAAATAAACCTACTAATTGATGTACACCTATTTTATTATATATGTGTTGCTGTTTCATTGTGAATAGTAGTGGAATTTTAAAAATAGAAAATTCTGTGTAATAATGATGGTGGTTACCATAGTGACAAGGCTTCAGGATCTGTTGTGACGTATGTGCACAGGAGGATATTCAGCTTTGTCAGGAGTGTGTGGCAAGGAGTGTGAGTGATATTTTCAGATATATGAAATATTTTTAACTTCACTGTTGTGAAGCATCATTCGTAGGGTCTGTGAAAGTGACTAATGCATGTAATTAGAAAAAAGAAACACTTTTCCTTGAATTGTAACTCATAGTTGTATATAAGTTACACAATATCTGATCTTGTCTGGTTGCTTTTGTGCCTTGTGAAATGCAAAGTAAATTCAATAGATAAAGATTTAAGTAGGTCACTTGCTTACCTTTAATCCAGATGGTGTGTGTGGGTTGCATGTATGTTACAACATATGCATGCTTTAAAAGATTTATGACATTAAGTTGTACAAAGAGGTTTTAGTGACTCTAACTGGTTTTGTACAATCTTACTAAGCATAGCTTGGACAGTGACCTTCCATCTGTGGGGATGGGCTTGGGTTTGTGGTGTCAAAGCTGAAAGGTCACTGCGTATGGTTTTGTGGAGAATAATAAATGACTCAGAATATGTTCCAACCTGTAACACATTTCAGTGGCTCAGATGATGTTTATAAACCACTACGGTCCAGGCTTACCCAGCCCTCCCTACCACACCTCACCTCGCCAGAAGTGTAGGTAAGTTAATTTGCCCCAGGTCTTTGCCAGTATCACTTGTAGTTCAGTGCAAAGGGGTTGGGTTGCTCTGGGCACTGATTAATTATTTTGTCAGTGCTGTAAACTTTAGAAACAGTCTCATTTGAATATTGACTTGGCTGTTTATAATCACTCAGTAGTGTTGCCAGTTTTCTCCTTTGCTGCTAACTTGTTAATATGCTTATCTGGTTACACTTGTGGTCTTGCATTTGATGACCGGAATTAAAAGCACCTACGAAATTATGCAACTAGACCATGAGTGTTAATGGTGTCATCTAACAAGAAAATCATTTTACTAAAGGGATTTTTAAAATTGGGTTACAAAGGGGTCAAAAATTACTTTTCAATTGAATGGCCTTAGATCGGTGTAGAAAAACTGATTTTTGTTAGTATCTCATTCAGTCCCCTTTCCAGTTCTTTAAGCCTTCTATTTTGGTTCATTTTGAACAGATACATATTAGCCAAGGTTAAATCTCCACAGGATCAATGAGAAATAATTTCTAATGGTCCTGGATTTTGAGACCTTTTTTGACTCCTGTTATAACTCTTATTCAGAGACGTAAATCTCTTGGAACGGATTTGCAAAGAAAAAATTGTAAAAACAAAAGATGATTGGGAGTAGGAAGCATGCTCAAGGCTTTGACAATCTCTTGGATTGCTGTCGAACCCAGCTTTGCTCTAATAGATTATGCCTTATTCAGGCTGCACCTCCAATCCACTGGCAGGCATCATTTATTCATGCTTTTATATCTGATCTAAAAATAATTCCCCCTCACTCGAGGTTCTTCCCATTACAGTCCGCTCCCAGCAACTCTACCAGAATCTTTTAGTGGTTATCAAAGTGAAAGATGTCAGTAACACGCAGCAAGTCAGGCACAAATTCTGTGGTGAGAAGCGAAGTTAATGTTTCAGGCATTGCCTTCTTCAGAACCAGTAAATAATACAGACGAGCAGCTTATAAGAAGGAACAGGGCGAGGGAAAGGGGAGTGGGGAGGAAAAAAAAATTACACAAGAAAAGAAAAAGATAAGCTGTAAAGTAATTCATGGCGACCAGGAGATGGCTAACTGATAGAAGTGATAGTAGCATGAGACAAAAGGATGAGAGAAATTAGAGAAATAAAAAACATATAGGAGACGCGGTGGGGAAAAAGGCAACTCACCACCAGGGGTGCAGACCACCCTGCCGGTGATGTACCAATGAGGGATCTTTCTCTCTCTGCTCTCCACGGATGCTGTGCCTGACTTGCTCCGAGTTTCCAGCATTTTCTGTTTTTGTTTCAGATATCCCACATCTATATTACTTTGGCCTTTGAGAGATGTTAGTGCTGGGGGGGCGAAACACTTCCACTTTTGGCCTGCAGTAAACACGTAATCATGGAGGTTAGAGCTCCCATTACCATTCTGCAGTACCTTGGGTTCTAATCTTCACCAAGCACTCTAACTGTACAGAGTGGGCTTTCTGTTCCTCACTCTAGGCATCGTTATCTTAAACTTGGGACACGAAGGAATGGTATTTTAATTTGTAGTGCTACCCAATCCTTACAACACAGGCAACCTTTAAACATCATGGTGTAAAGTAAGGCAGCTGTCCACCTTCACTTGGGAAATCAAATTTTCAAATGAAATTTCTGAGTTATTTTAAATCTCTTTTGTTGTGTGTAATCAGCACAGAATGGGGATCAAACCTTCCTGGTCTGTATTGCTCAGATAGTCACTGTCCTAAGCCAGTTGAGACAATGGCGGAGTTATATTTGGGCAGTCTCAATCCAGTTTCCAGTGACTCTGGACCCGGAACATAATATGGTATTATATTTCGGTACCAATTGATGCTGAATTGCACTTTCACTCAACCGAGGCTACCAAGAAAGCCACTGAGACAAATTGAAGAATTCACACTGATGTACTCAGTCAAACAGCCCACCAGCACTCACTTGATGTCAAGGCTCATAAATGAAGAATGATCACTTGGCTTGATGTACCTTTGATTGGGTGAGGTGTATTGGGCTAGTGTGAAGGGAGCTTTACTCTGACCCATTCAGTACTTGGCATAGGAGTGCTTAATACAGATACCTAATGACCAAAAGTGGAAAAGTGTTCCACCTCCCAGTACTGAGTGGAAACATTTACCCAATACAATGTGTCAAACCCAGCTCACCTATTTTAATAAATGGATGTGTGATCCAAGTAGTATTGGCCTTAAAATGACATTTCAAAGTTTTTTTCAAAGTAATGGTAAAGTTCAGACGTGCATTGTTGTCATCTACAGTATGTCAATTAGAAGTTGAACTTCAGCAGCCACTGGGTTTTTAAGTAAAGAAGAATTTTCAGTGACATATGCAATGAAACATTCCCTAATGCAGATAGTGCAATATGACCTTTTCCAAGATACGACCACAAATGATGAGGTTTTAAGGATATTTGCTTCTAATATGATATTACATTTCCAGGCATCCGTCACACGTCCCCCTCCTATTTTATTTGTATGAAGTTTTAAAATGGTTCTTGCTTTAAAATGTCTATCATGGAGGTTACATTTCATAAAGAAAAGGTAGTCTTGATTTGCATTTTGTTGCAGAGCCAATCCAATGTTGTGAAATTTTTGGATGACAGTTTTTTCCTGTTCTTTAAGTATAACTTGGACTACTTCTGCTTTATTGTGACAAATAATGAAAACTGATCTCTGAGCTAATTGCATCTTGATCTTAAAAAATGCAGGTTCCCCAATGATTACATTTCTGGTGATTCAAAAAGTTTTGATGCGTTCTAAATCTGAGAATAAGGATTATATCGTAATACCTCATTTACATTGTTAAATATTTTAAAGAACTCACAATTTAATGGAAGTGCAAGCATAGATGGAGATGATGTCCTGGGAGAATGTAGGTGCAGTTTTACAGCTCTCTTTGATGCCTTTGCTCCCAGAACATAAGTAGCATGTTAATTTCTACTTGGTTTCTTTTAAAAATAATGTTTGCTTTTTTTCCAGGTATATGTCACAAGGTAAACATGCTGAAGCTAGGGAGCTCATGTATTCTGGGGCGTTGCTCTTCTTCAGTTACAGTCAGGTAAAATCTGTTTTCAAAAATTACATAATTTCCAAATATGGACAACTTTGAGGGCTCTGCTAAAATATTCTAACAATTATCTAATCACTCAGTGTTCTTTTGGCATTGAAAATTATTGCAATTATTGAGGCAATGATAAGATGCTATGTAAACACAAGAACTTTCTTCCCTCCTTTCTTGCTTTGCTTCATTTAAGCTTTGCCAATGACCAAAAGTATTCAAATATATTGAGTCAGTTTAGTGAATAGGCTATTAGGCACGACACCCAAGATAATGCTGCAGCATACTTTTAGATGCCAGAAGTCTGTTTTATTGTCCATTGGTGTTTACTTTCTGAAGATGAGAGCTTTCTCCCTAGACATTAATTTATTTTTTTGTGTTTTCTTGGTACAGCTAAACAGTGCTGCTGATTTATCTATGCTAGTTTTAGAGTCCTTGGAAAAATCAGAAGCAAAGGTTACAGATGAACTCTTAGGTATGTAAAATGTTGACACTTTTTTTCCACTATTTCTACAGAGATTCCAATAATAAAATATATTAATGTTGATTTCATGACAGAAATAGAAATAAAGCAGAATGTTTCCCTCTTCCTACAAATTGCTTTGGGATATTGACATAGTCAGTCATTGAAGCTTAAAAATCCAAAATAAAATTATGCAAGTTGTTGCCTGTTTTAATATTTTCAATTACTTTTAGGATCTACGCGAGATATGGCATTGGAGGGAGATCCCGAACTTAAACATTTCAATAAACTCTGCTTCAGTTTATAAAGTGTCCGGGAAGCCCAGCAAAGTCTCTAAGCATTTTTTAACCTAAGCTTGGTGCTGTGCTGAAGTTATACCACTGCCGCACTCTGGAGTCGGGCCAGAACTTGACAGTGAAGTTATAATGCCACTTTTTGTCATTTCAGAGCAGAAACTGCTTCTCCCTACTGTGCAAAAGCAGCAGCATAACTCCACCCTTACTTAATACGGTTGCCTGAGATTTGTCCAGGCTTTTCTGAATAGATACACTTGTCTTTGAGATTTGGTTTCACTGATGTATTAAAATGTGTTTGGAATACTTGAGAGTTGGCGAACAAGCCCATGGGCACAAATGTAGGGATTTTGACTCCCTGTGTGCAATGCTACGGGAGGTAGACTAATGTATTTAAACTATTGGAATCCTAGTAATATAGTTCATATGTGTTTACAAATTCAGAAGAACTGCTAGTGAAGATCACTGCCATATGACAAAGGTTTTAAAATTTGAAATAATATATACATATAATGAGCCCTGAAGGAAGTTCTGTATTCCTCTGAGGCTTGCAAAATGAACTTGTTAATGCCATTTTCACAATGAGTTATTTTTATTTTCTATTTTGGAACCAGAGTTTTGGTCGGTTACCATTAGTTGAGCTCCTTAGTAGGTGAGGAAACAAGCACTTCTGCATGTGGAGAGACTGATGTAGCACAAGAAATATTTCAGAGGCAGATGGGTATTAATCAAGTTCCTTGCCAGTGGCTCAGTTAGTAATTCTAGTGCTTGGAATGTGGTGTTGAAGCATACGGGCCAAGAAGGTCCAAAGTTAAGTCCTTGATCTGTACTGAGCTTGTTGTTTGCAGCTAGCCTGTTAGTGGGGAACTATAATTGGTTGCTACAGGGGTTAAGGAGGGAAAAGTCAGCTTAGGGTCCCGATCACTGCTGCTAGAAAGTGAATGTATGTGGATGTCAGCTGGAACAGGTTTGGGTATGGCTGATTCCCTTCCACCTCTGTTAATAAGCTTTCTGTGCGGATTGAGGTTTTATCACACAGCTACGAAGCAAACAGATGAGAAAAATGATGTGGAAGAAATGAGAGATGTGAAGATGGAGGCAGATATTATGACATTTTTCCTGATGTTTTGTTTCAGTAATAAATGTCACATTGTTCAGAAATTACCAGACACTTTTTTTTTTGCTTAAGTAGAAATGCTCTTAATGGGATGAAATGGTTCAGATTCAGGTAGTGACTTGATGGATGTCAATTAGATACAGTGATTTATTTGTATTCCTTTTTTTCCACAAAGTTCAACCTGCAAGGCTGCGTCATTTGTGAGAAAGCATATGATAAATACGTACGGGTTGCTGTTGTGGCCTGTAGCTGTGTGCCATTTATCTCCCTAGTACTGGGCGATGAATTGGTGAGCCCTTGTTTTTGGTCTCTGCTGCTCCAAAAACCTGTCCGATTTGCATTTTTGGGATTGATGATTTTACAGGAGGCCATTCTTGCTTGTACTTTAAATGATTACCTTTCACAAAACAAGCCTTTGTTTTTTTCTCTTTTGACCTAATATGAAGACCAAATAGTGCAAAGTTATACTGTCACTTCAAAAGACTAATGTGAAGAAAAAAAAAGTACTTCAGAATATCAGACAATACAAGTTACAGGGTCTCTTCCCATATCCCACATCACTGCATTAGGTATCCAAATATACAAGTTTGGTCTAATATAACTAATGGGATTATTGATGGCTGTAATTCTTGATAAAGTGAAAAGCACTTCATTTAATTCAGAGGAAAGAAAAACAAAGCATGCAGCAACAGCACACACACACACACACACACACACACACACACACACACACACCTACACTCACAACAGAACTACAGAGAACTAGAAACACAGCTACAAGAGTGACCACCCTGCTGAACTCCAGTACCCTAGACATTTTTTCAAAAAGTTCAAAAAATTGATTTTTAAAAAAAATATATAGTTCCATAGTTCTTTCAGTGGCCATAGTTCTTTCAGATCTCAACATTGTTTCTCTTCTTGTACCACCCTGTCACGTTTTTGCCTGGTAGGATAACGTGTGAAGAAAAATTAGAAGATACTGGAAATACATTGCAAGTTTGTCAGCATCTGTGAAGAAAAAGGACAGGTTCACGTTTGAGGTGTAATTTTTTTTTAGGCAGGTCTGACGGAGGGTTACACTCAGAATGTTAACTTGTCTTTTCCCTTTACAGATGCTGATTGACCTGCTGAGTATTTCTAGCACGTTCATGTTTTTCTTCAGACTGCCAGCATTTGCAGTTTCTTAAGTTTTTAACTGTACTGCAGGATGTTTGTGGTGGCAAATAAAGATTGGATTTTTCCTGAAAATTGTCAGTCTGCCCATGTGAACTAGTCAAACAAGCATGAACCAGCTGTGCACCAGGTGCAGGTCGTGTGTTGGTGGCAGAAGACCTCTGACCTGAAACAACCACATCTTTCCCCTTTCCCTTTTCCCCTCATCAACTTTGAAGCTGTTTGCCCTTTTCCATGCTGCAGGTGACCCTGTTTGTTGCCTTGCAAGAAGTGAAAACAAATCTATTTCAGCATTCCCCCTGCCCTAGAGATAGAAATAGAAAATACTGCAAATGTATTGCAGGTTAATCAACATCTGAAAGAGAACTATAGTTTCATGTTCTGTGCTTTATCAAAAGTATCACAGATATTTAGTGGAGGTACAAGTCAGCATGAATGGGCAATTCTAAGTGGATTTGGTTGATGAACCTGGCTTTCATTGTAAACAAGGATAAAGGCAAGTTCTTAAGGTCACCTGACATTGGGGCTGGGCTGTATTTGTGTTTGCAATTCTGAATTCAGCAACAGCACATTGGCATGTTAGCAGCTTCCACGGGCTGATGCTGTGTAACATAAACCTGGTTTTAATGAGTGGCTTGTTAAATCACAGCTGATTTCATTCCAAGAATATACTGGTGACTCCTGAAGAACTGTATTACAGCTTCCATGCCTTCCTTTGGAAGCGCCACATTTTACTGAAACTGTTTGATTTTGTTGAGATCCTGTTTTGATGCTTGAAGCCCGACCGTTAAAATTCTTCTGTGTAGTAGAGTTTTTGGACCAGAGTAATTGGTATGTTCAGACTCCATTTATTCAAACATCACTTGTATGTACTGACCAGTTACAACAAACCAGTCACCCACCAGTACTTATTTACCAATAGACTCAGAGTTCAGCCTCTAATATTGCTGCCTGTAATATATGACTTCAATCTGATTTTTTTTTAAATTACAGTCCGAACAGTTTCAAAGGAGGTTTTGTATTTCAAAACTTCAGTGTTTTCACAAACTATCAATGCGTGACGTTCTGAAGGAACAGTTTACCGGCGCTGGGTTAGCTAATTTTAGCTAGGGCAGCAATTAGACTCAGCATGCATGGGTTCCTGTTGTTGTTTGCTATCCTGTGACCCCTACTATTTTAAAATGGGTTAAAGTTGAAGTCTAACAGGTAACCTCACTACTCCAGGCAGGTCTATGATGGTCTCTGCACCACATGCAGAGCCACCTTCATTACTGTTTCCAGTCTCTAGGCGATGAACACACAGGGCTTCTTTTACTCACAAATGTTTTTTGAATTATGTGAGTGCCTCAGATTTGTTCAGTTAGTTTAACTATCCAGAGATATTATGAATGTATTTGCCCACCAGCTAATACATAAATGATGTTGTAAAAAACATTTAGGCATCCTTTCACAGTGTTTTATTGCTTTCTCCAAACTGGATAATTGGTTTGGTACAATTCAAGTTAGTTTGGCCCTAGAAGCAAATAACTTACCACTTTCCAAACCTTAATCTTTGTGTTTAAATATCCTAATTTTTTGAGATTGCTTATTCGCACACTTTATGTGAGGATAATTAAAATGCTGCCAAGCCTCCACTGAAGCTGGAAGCAAATTTATTTCTTCCTTTATTTCACATTACACATTGATTTTTGAAAGTGTTCAGATACGGCCACATTTTGGATCCTTTACATAATTGCATTTCCTCCTTCATCTAGAAAGGTCGGACCATTTACTTGTTTCATGTATTTTGCCCAAGTACAGGTTTTGACATGGCGTAATATTATGTTACTTTATTTCCAGTCACCCTTCAGAATTGAGTAAAACAGTTGCAAAACATGTTAACATTTTATGTCTTTCAGAAAATCTTGGGAAACTTTTTAGTCTAATGGATCCAAACTCTCCTGAGAGAGCAGCATTTGTATCCAGAGCTTTGAAGTGGTCCAGTGGAGGTTCAGCAAAACTTGGCTACCCTAAACTACATCAGCTGCTAGCAGTCACACTGTGGAAAGGTAAGCCTAGGACAAGCAATATCAGTATCTAAGCTGCAGTTATTCTGCCATTTTTGTGTTGATCTGAAGTGGTTTCAAGTGACAGCATAACTCTGGCGTCAGGCTTTCATCTGACGCCCAAGTGCACTAAAGCCAAGCAATGTGACGGCCTCTCCAGGAGACATTGCACATTGCTCTCACTTTGTTCTTGATGGGGTATAACTCTGACTAAACCAATGTTTAGTTTAGAATGTGGAACTTGCTACCACAAGGAGTAGTTGAGGCGAATAGCATAGATACATTTAAGGGGAAGCTAGATAAGTATATGAGACAGAAAGGAATAGAAATTTACGCTGATAGGGTTAGATGACGTAGGGTGGGAGGAGGCTCGTTTGGATCATAAATGTCAGCCTGGACCAGTTGGGCCGAATGGTCTGTTTCTGTGCTGTAAATTGCTTGGAGTCCTATTTAAAACTAAACTAGAAAACAGATTATCTGTCATTATCACATTGCTATTTGTGGGAGTTTGCTGTGCGCAAATTGGCTGCTGTGTTTCCTACATTTCTACACTACAAAAGTACTTCATTGGCTGTGAAGCACTCTGGATGTCGTGAGATCATAAAAGGCGGGATATAAATACAAATTCTTTCTTTCTAACTGGTGTGAAGCTAGGTTTAAAAATTGTTTGTGTTCTGCTTGACCTCGGCACTTTATTGTAAATTTAAACTTGAGCCTTTTAATGTTTTGAGAAAGTGGGTGCTGCTATCCTTAATAAAAAACAACATATATATCCTGCATGAATGGTTTGGTTCACTTATACTGTACAATCATCAGCATTATATCATTGGAAAAATGCATGGATAGGATTTTTAGTATTTTGTTGCAATATAGAAATGCTTCTCAGATTCAATTTAAAAATATAATATTAGTACCAAAATAAGGATGAAATTGGCTACCATCCTTTTGGAAAAAAATAGTTCCATATAAGATTGAGCTGATTGACCAGATTCTAAGTGGGAAGTAATGCTCAATCTGTTTCCGTGTTTAGTTATAGTATACGTAGACAATCAACAGAACGTGCTTCAAATTATTTTGTCAGTTTCATTGGTTACATACAATGATTTTACATTCTCTTTCTAGAACAAAACTATAGTGAATCTCGGTATCACTTCCTGCATTCAGCAGATGGGGAGGGTTGTGCAAATATGTTAGTAGAATATTCAGCATCAAAGGGCTACCGGAATGAAGTGGACATGTTTGTGGCTCAGGCAGTCTTACAGTAAGTATTTTGTAAACAAGAAACAAATGTTTCTTCAAATGTGTAAAAAAAAAAATGTTTCTTCCAATTTTAATATGGTAGATTGTCCTCTTTATAGTTTAATATTAGCCCCATGTAATTGCATTTATATAATTGGATGATCCTAGCTGACTCTGACATCTCCAGCATTCTATTGTGTGTTGACAATTTTTTTGCATTAGGTCCATTTGGAGCTGTACATCAGGCTGGATGTACCAGTTTGGTCCAGATCCACATTGGAGAGTAACGTGAGAGATAATTGTACTGCAGTGCGTAAATGGACTAAATGCCTCGAGAGTTTTCTACTAGGCATTTGAAAACATACCAGCAGCAAAACAAAAGTGCATGGGAACTCTCATCTTTACACAGCCAGTGATCGTAATGCACTTTGGAAATTGAGTGTCTTGTGATTTTAAAAATAATTTCCTGAATGTGTTTAGACAGATTGATTCACTAAAAGCCTTTTAATGGGAAGGATGTGAAGGCCTTAGAGAGGGTGCAGAAAAGATGTACTAGAATGGTTCCAGGGATGAGAGACTTCAGTTACGTGGATAGACTGGAGAAGCTGGGGTTGTTCTCCTTAGAGCAGAGATGGTTAAGAGGAGATTTGATAGAAGTGTTCATAATCATGAAGGGTTTAGATAAAGTAAATAAAGAGAAACTGTTCCCATTGGTGGAAAGGTCGAGAACCAGAGGACACAGATTTAAGATGATTGGCAAAAGAAACCAAAGGCGATATGAGGAAAAGCTTTTTAATGCAACGAGCAGATATGATCTGGAATGCGATGTCTGAAAGGGAAGTGGAAGCAGATTCAATCGTGGCTTGCAAAAAGGAATTGGATAAATACTTGAAGGGAAAAAAATTGCAGGGCTACAGGGAAAGAGTGGGGGAATGGGACAAACTAGATTGCTCTTACAAAGAGCTGGCACAGGCTCGATGGGCTGAATGGCCTCCTTCTGTGCTGTAACCATTCTATGATTCTATGAATGGTGTTTCTGAATATATATTTATTTTGTTGTCATACTCATTTGAAATTCTCCACTCAGGGCTGCCTTTTTTAAATATCTTACATTTTTGGAAAAATATTTAGAAAAGTCCATGATAACCATGCCACAACTGTTTGTAGTTTTACTTGGGCTTTCACCTGTACAATTTATAAAACAACACAGCAATAAAGTAGACTGAGCTTCTGGTACAAAAAAGGTGAAGTACTCTGTGTTTTATATCAATGTTCTCAGATCAAAGGAGTAATTTGATTCCATTTTTTTTGTTAGTGCCCTTTGAACAGTATCCCAGTGAGAGTTGGTATGTTTAGGAGAGGAGCAGAAAAAATGGGGGAAATCTCTTTAAAATGTCATTTTCAGGATTCAAATGAATGGAGTTAACAATCTTCTATTACTTGTTTTTGGGTGCCACATGAAAAGCATACAATAGTTAATGGTCTTTTCTCTTAGTAGACTGAGTCACACAAAGGGCTATTGTGTGATTTCAGCATTGTTGCTGTATTTAGATTGGTATACTGACCATGTTATACATTGAATCATGGCCATGTCCCTACTGTTTATTCAGCATGTGATGCCATTCAGTGGAAGAACTCCGTTGAGATGTAACACTGTTTTCAAGAAAATTAAATGACGTAGATTCTAGATTTTACTTGACGCTTTCAAGTTAAAATATTGAAGTAGTCCCCTCCTCCATTCAAAGCTTCAGATTCATATGTAATCCTATGTAATATGCTGGTAGGTCAGATTTACTTGATCTCACAGAGTAGTAAATTTGACTGGTAACTATTTTTCAGAATGCTCATTTGGCTGTTGTTTACAGTGTTGATATTCTGAGACTTTGGAATGTAGAACATTTTTAAGTTATAAAAAGAAAAAAATATTTACATATTCACATATATCCCTAATCGAACCAAATGTTTACCTTTCTATTTTTGAGTTGAGTTGAAATTCTGCTCTTGCCATTAGAGTTAAAAGGTCTCTCGACTTGTGTACTATATATTTAAAACAGGTATGAAAGTGACGATATGCTGTATGTTCATTCAAACTTTAGTAAAACAGTATACGTATTGTACATTTGTGATTTCCTTTACATTTGTTGCAAAGTTTTTAGTAGTGTTAATGTTACAGATTAGTAGAAATGCTATTTCTGAATATGATTCTGATTTTTTTTCAGATTTCTTTGCTTAAAAAATAAAAACACTGCATCACTGGTCTTCACAACTTACACAGAGAAGCATCCCTCTATAGTAGAGGGACCTCCATTTGTACAGCCCTTGTTAAACTTTATTTGGTTCTTATTACTTGCTGTTGAAGGGTAGGTATTTTCTTTATATAAAACAATTTGGTACTTTAAAAAAAATGTTAAAGCTTGCCCAACGTTATAATCATTGAGCTTTGTTTTTCTCTGTAGGGGGAAGCTAACCGTTTTTACAGTGTTATGTGAACAGTATCAGCCATCTTTAAAGAGAGATCCAATGTACATTGAGGTGAGTTACTAACTATTCCCCTGCTGCATTTGTTTAAGTTGGGTGGAACCAAGGTTAACTTTTTAAATTGTTTCGTAGGAATCATGTGGATGTGAATGGAAAGCAAAACAAAAAGTCTGAGATATTCAGAACACTTCATGCAGTCTCATGTCTGAATGGCTATCAACGGTACCGTAAATAGGCACTTCTGAAAATATCCTAAGAGTTTAAGAAAATTTAGAGATTGGTTTGGAGGTTTTGTCTGAATTTAATTGGCTATGCACTTATCAGTTTCAGAGATCTTATCAAAATTATTTCCACACCCCTTCACACTCTTTCCCCCCCCCCCCCCACCCCTGTTAATCTCTGTCTGTGGAATGTGTTGCATCACACATTAAACAAAATTTGAAGAATTTACCAGTACGTTCACCATCATAAGGACTGCGGTGTGGTTGCTGAGTTCCACAACAAATTCAAGGCCAGTTTTTGTACAAGTTGCATATTCACAGGTATTAAAATGCAGATAACCATGTAGCTCATGTGTGTTCTTAGAACTGATGTTCTTATCTCCTTCTCAGGACTCGTCCCTTCCCAAATGGAAATCTGCCTCCTGCTGTATGCCTGAAGTGGAGAAAAGAGAAAATCAGGCATCCCTGATCCTCCTCATACTCTTAGCTTTTCCTTGAGATGTAGTGAGATCATGACCGTGTACAATATAATCTTTTTATTTTTGCTGCCCTGCAGCAGTTCATTTCCTGCGACACAACTTCTGCTTCATATTAGCACATAAGAATTTTTAAGGACAGATAAAGGTCCATTTCTTTATCAGAGATCTACCCCACCTTCTTAGAATAATCCTCCATCCCTTCTCTGGCCAGAAACACATTATAGTTTTGGAATTTCCAAACTAACACAGTGCAGAGCAAGGTTTCTTTCCAAAACACTGTGCGTAATGAATGACATGACCTCTAGTTTCCATTTTGGAATCTCAAGGTCAGTTGCTTTTACACATGCTTTTTAACTCTCATCACTCCCCCCTCCCCAAGAGACTTTTATTGGTGTTAATCTCACTCCTCAGAATGCATTGAGGTCATAACATAATAGGTGAGTGATCAACAGAGGGGCACATGGCACCAACTTTCCTGACCTTTGGCCCTGGCGGGGAGTGGGGGGTTTGGGTGGGGGGGGGGGGTTGCCTGTTTCCAGAGTGCAAAAATCAGAAAAAGGGGGACAGGAACCATTCTCGTTGGGGCAAAGGGCAGGGAAATGGCCCCATTTCCAACTAAGTCTATTAGCTGTTGCACTTCATAAACCATGTCATCAAAGGCATAGGCAAAGACCAAAGAGCAGATTGCTTCTGTGATTGGGCCTAATTCTTTTTAATCTTGCTGCCTCCACTGATTAGAGGCCAATACTCATCCAGCACCAGATACCAGAGTTTATTTGTTTCTGCACTCCCCTATTCCCCCTTACTGTTTCGTGGAGGATCTGCTTTCAGTATGAGTTATGTATTTGTGTTTGGAGACCTGAGATAGAAGTGAAAAAAGTGGATGGCTTACCTTGCAATGCAAAAATCTTCATACACATTGTTATGATCTGGAACGCGCTGCCTGAAAGGGTGGTGGAAGCAGATTCAGTAGTAACGTTCGAAAGGGAATTGGATAAATACTTGAAAAGGAAAAGTTTGCAGGGCCACTGGGAAAGAGCAGGAGAGTGGGACTAATTGAATAGCTCTTTCAAAGAGTCGGTACAGGCATGATGGTCTGAATGGCCTCCTGTGCTGTATGATTCTATGTACACAGCCAATTCCACCTATCTCTTGTTGCAAGCTATTTAAATTCCTAGAGCTGTTAAATTGAAAGTTGGGTCACAATATCAATGGGGAAAAGCATAATGAAGAGGATTAGGAAGCCCTTATTTCCTCTTTCTCCCATTCACACATTTCATGTTGCAACGGGAAGCAAATGCCCATTTGAGTATGGAGGAGTCACTCCATTTGAATGAGGATTATATGATAAGTAAGCTTTAATACAACTAGTGCATAACAATGTGCATTTCTGTTTATAGATCCATGGGAATTTTCATCATAAAACTGATAGAAACCTCTGGTACACTGGAAGTATTGCCCTAGGGTTGTCATTTTGCTAATGGTGTTGTGGTTAATAAGTGGTTTACATAAGAACATAAGAAATAGGAGCAGGAGTAGGCCAATCGGCCCCTCGAGCCTGCTCCGCCATTCAATAAGATCATGGCTGATCTGATCCTAACCTCAAATCTAAATTCATGTCCAATTTCCTGCCCGCTCCCCGTAACCCCTAATTCCCTTTACTTCTAGGAAACTGTCGATTTCTGTTTTAAATTTATTTAATGATGTAGCTTCCACAGCTTCCTGGGGCAGCAAATTCCACAGACCTACTACCCTCTGAGTGAAGAAGTTTCTCCTCATCTCAGTTTTGAAAGAGCAGCCCCTTATTCTAAGATTATGCCCCCTAGTTCTAGTTTCACCCATCCTTGGGAACATCCTTACCGCATCCACCCGATCAAGCCCCTTCACAATCTTATATGTTTCAATAAGATCGCCTCTCATTCTTCTGAACTCCAATGAGTAGAGTCCCAATCAACTCAACCTCTCCTCATATGTCCACCCCCTCATCCCCGGGATTAACCGAGTGAACCTTCTTTGTACTGCCTCGAGAGCAAGTATGTCTTTTCTTAAGTATGGAGACCAAAACTGTATGCAGTATTCCAGGTGCGGTCTCACCAATACCTTATATAACTGCAGCAGTACCTCCCTGTTTTTATATTCTATCCCCCGAGCAATAAAAGCCAACATTCCGTTGGCCTTCTTGATCACCTGCTGCACCTGCAAACTAACTTTTTGATTTTCTTGCACTAGGACCCCCAGATCCCTTTGTACTGCAGTACTTTCCAGTTTCTCGCCATTAAGATAATAACTTGCTCTCCGATTTTTCCTGCCAAGGTGCATAATCTCACATTTTCCAATATTGTATTGCATCTGCCAAATCTCCGCCCACTCACCCAGCCTGTCTATATCCCCTTGTAGGTTTTTTATGTCCTCCTCACTCTCTACTTTCCCTCCCATCTTTGTATCATCTGCAAACTTTGATATGTTACACTCGGTCCCCTCCTCCAAATCGTTAATTTGGATTGTAAAGAGTTGGGGACCCAGCACCGACCCCTGTGGAACACCACTGGCTACAGGTTGCCAGTCCGAGAATGAACCATTTATCCCAACTCTCTGCTTCCTGTTAGATAACCAATCCTCCACCCATGCCAGAATATTACCCCCAATCCAGTGATTCTTTATCTTGAGCAATAATCTTTTATGTGGCACCTTGTCGAATGCCTTCTGGAAGTCCAAATACACTACGTCCATTGGTTCACCTTTATCCACCCTGTACATTATATCCTCAAAGAACTCAAGCAAATTTGTCAGACATGACTTCCCCTTTGTAAAGCCATGCTGACTTTGTCCTATTAAATTATGTTTATCCAAATGTTCTGCTACTGTCTCCTTAATAATAGACTCCAAAATTTTACCCACCACAGATGTTAAGCTAACTGGTCTATGGAAACCTATTGGGAAGATTTCCTGTGCATTGTGTGTTTAAAATTTCATCACGCATTGCTCAAAGAGGAAATCTTCCCCCATAATTGTCTAATGAATAAATAAGATCACTGATGAGATAACCACATTAAACTTTTTTTTTATTGATTTGCTCCAACTAGAGAAGACTTTAATAAAACTTTTTTCCTAAGTTAAATTTTTTGTATCGTTGCTGCCTTAATAGATTAAGTTTCTGAATCTATAATTTGATAAGCTGAGAGATGGTGATTTT